>NC_090767.1:14074580-14142080 GCF_036898095.1 Palaemon carinicauda
TCCAAGCCCCCTCTCCACCCAAGCTAGTTCCAAGGAGGGCCAGGCAATGGCTGCTGATGACTTTAGGCTCCCCCCCCCACATCCTTAGCTCACAAGGATAGTGAGGTTGCAGCGACCAAAGGAAATTGACATGTATCTTGGTTCCAATAAATTAAAACCATCTGTAACTATTCTCGTGTCAACAAGATTTGTTGGATGTCCAATATGTAGTAATTTTCTTAGATATTTTGTACGTCCGGTTCTGATAATTTGGGTCATTGTACAGAGACTCTATTCTAGCTTAAATAGGAAGCCAGTTTAATTCAATTAGTATAGGAGTGATCATTTCTCGAGGTGGGACACCTAGTTATCAATCTTGCTGCTCATTTTATCATGTATTGTAATATCTTATGGTGTCATTTAAGATCGTAACAGAGGGAGTTTCATTATTATTATTATTATTATTATTATTATTATTATTATTATTATTATTATTATTATTATTATTATTACTAGCCAGGCTACAACCCTAGATGGAAAAGCAAGATTGCTATAAGCCCAAGGGCTCCAATAGGCAAAATTAGCCCAGTGAGGAAAGGAAATAAGGAAATAAATTAATGATGAGAACAAATTGACAATAAAACATGTTTTTCAAATTCGTTCTCATTTTTGTTTTTGAGGGCTAGAAAACGTTACGTTGAGTTCGAATGAAATTGAATAAGATACGTAAAAAAAAACAGATATTTCCCCAGCAAAGAAATGACAAATTATTTTTATTTTTATGAAGGAAAACTTACGACTTTGTGATTTTCCATAATATACTTGAGCAAGTTCGTAAATTCCTTGGGAAGATTGTGGGAAGTCGCGTAGTGTAGGGATAAACTATCATAATATTAATGCTTTCTTTTGGGATATATACTTTTTACTTTAAGGACGGGAAGGGAAGGATTTCTTCAAGGGCCAGAGTCGAGTTGGTGAGTTAAGAATTGGTCGGGGGGGAAGGTGGGGAGGGAGTAGGAGCTTGGGAAGATGACGGTTCAGTTGGAAGGAGGATAACTGGAATCTATTGTCAATGCCGCGGTTAGCAAAAAAAAAAAAAAAAATCTTGCCTCCCTAATTTCAAATCATGCAGTCTTCCACGTTTTGCTCAGCTTGCAAAGAAAATAAAGAGGTTATGATAAAACTGAAAATGGAAGTCAAATAAAACAAAGACGCAAACTCTAGACTATAAACTATAGACCAAATTATTATTATTATTATTATTATTATTATTATTATTATTATTATTATTATTATTATTAGCTAAGCTACAACCATAGTTGGAAAACAAGATGCTACAATCACAAGGGCTCCAACAGGGAAAAATAGTCCAGTGAGGAAAGGAAATATGAGAATAAACGATATAAGAAGTAATAAACACCTGAAATACTTTAAAACCATTAACATCATTAAAACAGGTTTTATTCTTGCATTCTTTGCTCTCTCCACTAATAAGATACATTCATTTGCTTGTAGTATAGAAAATTCTATTCCAACTTCATCCTGGCTTATGTCTCTCGTCTCACATTTTCACAGACATCTCAATAAGTACTTTCCAAAATATCAACACGGCCACTTTTTTATGTTTATTAACTTTATCCAAACTTTTTTTCACCGTTCTCAGTTTATAAAATTGCCCTCTCAATATGTAACTAACTCCCACTACTTACACAAGGCCACTTGTATTAATTTTTAATCTTGTCTTCATTGCACATTTTAAACAATACAACTTGAATGTTCTTTTAACTTACTGTTCCTCCTTTCTTTCTTTCTTTCTTCTCTCCTTCCTTCCTTCTCCTTTCTTCCTTCCTTCTCCTTTCTTTCTTTCTTTCTTTCTTTCTTTCTTTCTTTCTTCAAGCTCTATGATTTTGATAATTTCTGTTGGCAAAACTTAACCAAAGCACTTAGTCTTTTTAACTGAGCCTTTGATGCCCTACAATTTTGAGTGTGTCTATAATAAAATATCTAATCCTGTCTCTTCTCGTCACTCTGCACATCCATTTCAACATTCATATTTCTACCATTTCCATTTTTCTATCTTTGGCCTTCGAAATCACTAAGTGTGTCAGTCTCCCAAAACCATTGCAGATCTAATATCACTTCTATTAAACCTTCCTTTAACCTTTGCACTGATCCCCTTCTATTTGTAGAGTTAATTTCTCAGCCCATATCTCTATTTGTTAATTTGATTCTTGATGTCATCCAAGCCCAGTTTCACTGTCTTCCTTCTACCATGTGCTTGGCTCCACATTAACAACAACAACAACAACAACAATATGACAACTTACTAAGCATTTTTACGGAACATTTAAGATGTTAAAAGAAATAGGAAATTACTTTTTACCAGGATTATTTACCAACTTTTAGTATGTTCGTTTGTTAGTTTTTGTGATCAACAGTGGCGTATCATATGATGTTTAACAGCAAAGTATAGAAACCCTTGTGTTTGTTTTTTACTTGGCCAATTTAGGGATAAACGCTTTTGTCCACTTTTGCTGGAAACAGGCAAGACAGACTAGTGTTGTCTGGCTGTGAACTGTACAAAGAAACTTTTGGTTAAAAAAGGTATTTTTTTCCGTAAAGGGAAAAGTGAGATTAAATGTTAAAAAATTGATACACAAATGTACTCGCCTTACCTCCGGCTGTATCATTTTGCATATGGCAACTATTTTTTTGCTGTGATCAGCCAGCCTCCTACCAAATTGTGTCCTTTTTACGCAAGGTGAACAGATATTATGAATTGAAAATAGCAGAATCTCTGGACATTATGCTGGTGATTATAAAACGAAAGAATGTACTTCAGATTTCGTCAATTGTCTTATTTTCTTCCTTACTTATTAGCTTGTTTGCTAACTTGCTTGCTTGCTTACTTGCTGGCTGGCTGACTGGCTTACTTCCTTGCTCGCTTACCTACTTAACTATTTACTTACTGGTTTGCATGCTTGCTTACCTGCTTACTTACTGACTTGCTTGCTTGTTTACTTAGTTACTTGTTTGTTTGCTTGCTTACTTACTTACTTACTTACTTATTTACTTACTGGCTGGCTTGCTTGCTTGCTTGCTTACCTACTTACTGACTTGCTTGCTTACTTACTTATCTACTTAATTGCTTGCTTATCTACTTGTTTACTTGCTTGCTTGCTTATTTGCTTGCTTATTTGCTTACTTGTTTTCTTACTCGTTTACTTGCTTGCTTACTTGCATATTTGCTTATTTGCTTACTTGTTTTCTTACTCGTTTACTTGCTTGCTTACTTGCATATTTGCTTACTTGTTTTCTTACTCGTTTACTTGCTTGATTACTTGCATGTTTACTTACTTACTTGCTTGCCTGCCTACTTACATGCTTGCTTGCTTACTTATTTGCTTGCCTACTTACCAACTTGCTTGCTTGCTTTCATGCTTGCTTGCTTGCTTTCATGCTTGCTTGTTTGCTTCCTTTCATGCTTGCTTGCTTGCTTACTTACTTACTTACATGTTTACAGCCTTGCTAGCTTGCTTGCTTACTTACCTACTTACATGTTTACAGCCTTGCTAGCTTGCTTGCTTACTTACCTACTTGCCTACTTGCTTGCCTACTTACCAACTTGCTTGCTTTCTTACTTACTTACTTACTTACTTACTTGCTTGCTTGCTTGCTTGCTTACTTACAGCCTTGCTTGCTTGCTTGCTTGCTTACTTACTTACAGCCTTGCTCGCTTGCTTGCTTACTTACTTACTTACATGTTTACAGGCTTGCTTGCTTGCTTGGTTACTTACATACTTACTTGCCTACTTATTTGCTTGCCTGCTTACCAACTTGCTTGCTTGTTTTACTTACTTACTTACTTACATGTTTACAGGCTTGCTTGCTTGCTTGCTTACTTACTTACTTACTTACATGTTTACAGGCTTGCTTGCTTGCTTACTTACTGGCTTGCTTACTTACTTACTGGCTTGCTTGCTTAATTACTTGCTTACTTACTGGCTTGCTTGCTTACAGCCTTGCTTGCTTATTTACTTACTTGCTTGCTTGCTTACTTACAGCCTTGCTTGCTTGCTTACTTACTTACTGGCTTGCTTGCTTACTTACTTACTGGCTTGCTTGCTTACTTACTGGCTTGCTTGCTTACTTAGTTACTGACTTGCTTGCTTACAGCCTTGCTTGCTTACAGCCTTGCTTGCTTGCTTACAGCCTTGCTTGCTTGCTTACTTACTTATTGGCTTGCTTCCTTACTTACTTACTGGCGTGCTTGCTTACAGCCTTGCTTGCTTACTTACTTACTTACTGGCTTGCTTGCTTACTTATCTACTTAATTGCTTGCTTACTTACTTATCTACTTAATTGCTTGCTTACTTACTTACAGCCTTGCTTGCTTACTTACTTACTTACTTACTGGCTTGCTTGCTTACTTACTTACTTACTGGCTTGCTTGCTTACTTACTTACTTACTGGCTTGCTTGCTTATTTACTTACTTGCTTGTTTGCTTGCTTACAGCCTTGCTAGCTTGCTTGCTTACTTACATGTTTACAGGCTTGCTTGCTTGCTTACTTATTTACTTACATGTTTACAGGCTTGCTTGCTTGCTTACTTACTTACTTACTTACTTACTAGCTTGCTTACTTACTCACGTGTTTACTGGCTTGCTTACTTACATGTTTACTTACATGTTTACAGGCTTGCTTGCTTGCTTATTTACTTACTTACTTACTTGCTAGCTTGCTTACTTACTTACTCACGTGTTTACTGGCTTGCTTGCTTGCTTACTTACTTACATGTTTACTTGCTGGCTTCCTTGCTTGCTTGCTTAATTACTTACATGTTTACTTGCTTGCTTGCTTGCTTGCATGATTGCATGCTTGCTTGTTTGCATGCTTGCTTGATTGCATGCTTGCTTGCTTACTTGCATGCTTGCCTGCTTACTTGCATGCTTGCTTGCTTGCTTGCTTGCTTGCTTGCTTACTATACTTGTAGTTCTGTTCTCCTGATCCTTCTCACGCAGGGGAACCCTACTCTCTACAGGACCTACAAAATCAGTTTATTGTATCATAAGTATTTTGTGTATCACACAAAGTAATGGATGTTAATAATTAAATTATCATAATTGTGTTAAAAGATAAAAAAACGACCGAACCTTGGTGAATTGATATATATATTGATGATAATAGCGGAGTCTTCCATTATGAAAACAGTAATTAGCACTCCACTGTTTAATTTTAACATTTCACTTTAAAGGCTGTTTTCGAGGTCCTATCACACAGGGTAACCCTACTCACTACACGACCTACAAGGTCTGTTTGTCGTATGCATTCTTAGGAATTTTGTGTATCACACTGAATGATTTCTGTATTCTCAAATCCACATAATCGAAGCACTTAGAAAGCTTCATATCTCTCTCTCTCTCTCTCTCTCTCTCTCTCTCTCTCTCTCTCTCTCTCTCTCTCTCTCTCTCTCTCTCTCTCTCTCTCTATCATTTTGTGATTTAATAACTTTCAGATAGTCTAAAGAACAACTACAGCTTATTCAAATCAGCTCAGGGGTAACGGAAACAAACTGGAATTGAAAAGATACACCACAACTCAATGTGGAAATTTCTTTACATACGAAAATAGCAAATTCTTGGAATAGACTTCCAGCGGATGTAGTGAACAGTAACACTTGGGTAAACGAGTTCGAAAATAAGTTAGACAAGATCATAATATCTTCAGTTGTCACTTGAGATGGTAAGAGAGCGAGTTTCGATAGTCAATCCTGGAAATAACACAGGCGATGACAATGTTCATGATGAACTTGTCATTGTCTCAGTTTGCCTTATTCTTTAGTGACGTATTTCTGAGGTCATTTTAACATAACACTTCACTGAACACTTCACTGAAAATGACGACTGGACTTGTCCACTGTTTGGCTAATGCAAGCCGGACAATCGGTTATCGGTTGTCCAAAGTTATTTCTGCTTGGTTTTGGAAAGAGACAGACGCGACTGGCGTTATCCTTAGTAGCCAAACTTACTTTTAAAAGGTAAAGTTTATTTGATTTTTGGATCACCTGAAGATCCACTATCTTAAACTTAATCGTCTGAAGATCCACCACCCTAAGCGAGGATCTTTAGGTAATGGTTTAAAGCTTAATAAAACATTTAATCATAAAATCAAAGTAATTTATTAAAACGTACTATAATAACCAAAATGTGAACTCGTTAATGAGGATATTGTGCTACGATCTGTTCACATAACTTCTCAAAACCATTTTTGGGAAATCTGCAGATAGGACAGTGCCATAGCCTCTGTACCATGGTCTTCCACTGTCTTGGGTTAGAGTTCTCTTGCTTGAGAGTACACTCGGGCACACTATTCTTTCTTGTTTCTCTTCCTCTTGTTTTTTTTATGTTTTTATAGTTTAAGCTTGGAAGGAATCTTAAACTATTTTGGGGAAAATCTAGTTGAAGTACAGTAGGCAAAAGTGAAAATATTGCTAAAATGTCCTTTTCAATTCTTTCCAGATTTGTGCTCCAGTTTGCTTGGTATTGAATTCATAAGAAACTGATGACTGGAAGAGGATACAAAGTTGAGAAATTGTTACAAGAGAATCCTCTGTCTTCTGTGTGAGACAAGTCACGTACGACACCATCCAGGGTGAACTAATACTGTGAACTTCGCTTAAATGGTAAAATCCTCGTTCTAAAGTTCTATGCTTTTTAGAAGATAGGTTAGATTTCTGGCATTTAGTGCTGGTATGAAGTTCCTCAATCACGTACAGAACAATATTAGATTATGCTGAGTAAATAGCAGATATTTAAGATCTTTTTATTTCCAGAAATTGGTTTTCCATTCAGTGAGATTTTTTTTTCTTGATTTGAAACAAGTAATAGGCCTCGTAGGATTCACTTAAGCTGTATTTGATCAAAATATATGTTTCTTATGTTTTTTCTACTAATTCACGACTAGTAGGTAAGCTTTGATTAAATAAATGTATTTTTGTAAAGGGAAAAATGTAAATGCAATTATAGTTTAATTGTAGGTCTCCATTAGACCTACTTTTTGGGACAGCAAAACTTCAATTTTACATTTTTTTGTCAAAATAATTTTAGGAAAAATGAGTGATGTAAAATAGGCAAAAGCAAAAATTCTGTTGAATTGTCCTTTTCAATTCTTTCCAGATTTGTGATCCAGTTTGTGTGGTATGGCACCGAAGCCTAGAGGACGTGAAGACAGACGCTGTTGATCCTTAAGTTGAAAGATTGTGATGAAGGTCTTCAGTCTCTTGTCTCCAGAATGACCCGAGTTAAGTTTGCCATTTTCAATGATCCAAATTTGTAAACTTCGTTTGGATGGTCAAATTGATTTTGAAAGTTGTGTACTTTTAAAACCTAGGTTATATTTTGTGACATTTGGTACTAGGGTGAAGTTACAAGAGTTACAAAGATAGAATAAAAGGCTGGTCTCTGTAAATATCTGATTTTGAAGGTTTAGTATTTGTGGATGTTGGTTTTCCATTTTATGAGAATTATTTTCGGGAAGGGGAGTCTTTAGATTAAAATCTAAGTGATAGGACTCAATCAAACTAATCAGAAAATCAATTTTTTTTTTGGGCTGAATTATTTTTTTTTTCCTAGTAGTAAATCCCGTTAGTTTTAAAGCTCAGATTAAACTCATGCTATTTGTTAAATGCTTTTAAACTCGGGTAAGTTTAGAGTTTAGTTCTATATTTACGTTTAAGTGTGACATGAGTTGATCACTTACTTTTTTTACTTTTACTTTTAGGGGTTTATTTCTCGCCCTCCAATAGAGGGCCTTGGTGTGTGAAAATAATTTCTTTCCAGTTTATATTTTGCTCTGTAACAAAAATCAACCTGTTTTTGGCAAAACCTTTCATGTTAAACCTTTTTTATTTGTTCTTTTAAGATATCCCAATTTTCTTTTTTTGCCTTGAAATATTCTAACTTATTCACTGAAATATCATAATCTTTTGGTCTTTAGAATATCATAAGTTTTGTGACTTCGTTTTGGAGCTTAAAATGTTTTACATTTGGGGGGCTTAACATATCTTATTTGTTCCGTAACCGAAATACAAACCACGCTATTTACAAAGGGTTTACTTTTAGCGCAGCTGAAATGACGAGCCAATAGCTTTTTAACGAGGGTTAATTACCCCCGCGCTAGTTAGCGGGGGGGGGGGGGGCGGGATGGGGAAGGGTAGCTTGCTACCCCTCCCCCCCCCCTCCACACACCGGTGACTTGCTTCACTTCACTTTTGGCTCGGCAGTGATCAGACGTGTCTGCTCATCGCCTTCGTGACAGCCTTTAATTTTCTGCTTTTTCTTTTCAGCGTGTGTGTTGGTTGGAAGTTGACCTTCAGTTATTTTCTTTATTATGCGTACATGCCCTGGAGTTGCCAGCCGTCCTTGTGGGACTCTCATGTCAACGTTAATACGGATCCACACACCCTCTGCCCTCAATGTCGGGGCCGACGGTGTGACCAGGAGAATATGTGCCGTGAGTGCGGGGAGTGGTCTGCCTCCCAGTGGGAAAGGTTTGGCCGTCGGCGTAAGAAGAAGTCCAAGAGAGACCGTTCTCCTCCGGGGTTAGCCTTGAAGGAGGAAGGTTCTCGGGACTCTTCTTCCGCCGCCCAAACCTCCTCCGAAGCTCTCCCTCGTCCGCCTCCTAAGGAGAGTCGGCCGAGTGGGAGCGCAGGCCCTTGTTCTGTTTCCCGACCTTCGGTGGGGGGAGAGGGCGTCGCCTCCCATAGCGAGGCGGTTCCCCCTCCTCCTCCGGGGGAGGTTATTGATAATGCCTTATCCAGTGATGATCTTTTACAGATTTGGTCGTCCCTGGGGCTTAAGGGCTTGCCCTCCAGGGTCGCTCTTATTGACCTTGTCTCGTTGGGGGCCGCTGTTAAGCAGTCGCCGGTGGTAGCAGAGGTAGACCCTCTGTCTATTGTCGACGTCGTGGTGACAGAGGCCTCCGACGTGGCTGGGCCTTCCGCCGCAGGTGCTGTTGCTGGTGATGGTGCTAAAGGCTCTCCTCCTCCTTCCGTACATCCTTCGAAGGGGGAAGTGAGTCCTTCGGTCTTGACTGCTGCTCAGCTTCCTTCTGAGGGAAGTGTTTTGACAGAGACTCCCCTTCGGAGGACCGATGGTCCCGACGATCTCCCCCGAGGACCCTCCGCCGTAAGGCTCACCGCCCTCTACGCCACTAGGGCCTCCCTTCCCCTTACAGGGGGACTAAGAGGCGCCTTTTTGGGACTTCGTCCTCCGGGGGGGACTCTCCTCGTCAGCCTCAGCCTACTGCTCCGCCCTCCTTGAACCTCTCTGCAGACCGCTCACCATCTCCTGCCGGATCTTCGCCTTCTGGAGAACTCGTCACCCGACGGGCAACGGTCCCTTCGGGGCTAAGGGATTCTTCCCTTACGCGAGCAGTGCTAGCGCACAAGCGCTCTCCTGCTCGCCAGCGCTCTCCTGCTCGCCAGCACTCTCCTGCTCGCCAGCGCTCTCCTGCTCGCCAGCGCTCTCCTGCTCGTCGACGATCTCCTGCTCGCCGATGCTCACCTGCTCGTCGGCTCTCCTGATGTTCGCCCCCCTCGCCAGCGCTCTCATGCTCGTCAGCTCTCTTCCGAGCGTCAGCGCTCATTTGAGGACCCTCGCCCTGCGGTCTCTGACCACCCTTTAGTTCCTGCTGAACTCCCTGCTCATCGTCTGCCTGGTCCTGTGGCTACGCAACATCGTGCTGCGCGTGTGTCAGAAACACATGTTCGCCAACGCGCCAGTGATCTTCCCGTTCCTGCTCGTGAACGCGCCGCGCCACCTGTCCTCTCACAGGACACGCATCGACCTTCTGCTCGCCAGCGATCACCAACTTGCCAGCGATCACCTACGCGCCAGCGATTACCTCCTCGCCAGCGTTCACCTGCTGGCCAGCGCGCACAGGCGATCTTAGTATCGCCTATTCAACAGCGACAACTAGCGCGCCGTTGTTCGCCAACGCTCCTGAAGGAACATGGTTCGCCAGCTTCTAGCTCGCCATCGCGCGATCGCCCGCCTGCACGTGCCGCTCACCATTGCACGATCGCCCTCCTGCGCATGCTGCTCGCCATCGCACGATCGCCCTCCTGCGCATGCTGCTCGCCATCGCACGACCCTGCACGATCGCCCGCTTACGCATGCTGCTCCTCATCGCACGACCCTGAACGATCGCCCTCCTGCGGATGCTGATCACCATCGCACCCCATCACGCGATCGGCCACCTACACATGTTGCTCGCCATCGCTCGCCCCTGCAGGATCGCCCGCTTACGCATACTGCTCCTCATCGCACGACCCTGAACGATCGCCCTCCTGCGAATGCTGATCACCATCGCACCCCATCACGTGATCATTCACCTGCGCATGCTGCTCGCCATCGCTTACCATTACGCGGTCATTCACCTGCTCATGCTGCTCACCATCGCACACCAGTGCGTCGACATACCACATCGCGCCATCGCCAACTTGAGCGACTGCACTCACCAGGTCGTCATCGATCGCCTGTGGATCTACATCGCCAGCGATCTTCCTCACCTACGCGGCAGCACGATCCCTCGCCGTCGCGCGCGCTTGCGTTCGTCTCCTCGGACACGTGTTCATTTACCTGCCCACCCTCGCGCCCACTCGCCTGCGCGCCCGCGCGATCGCTCGCCTGCGCGCCCGCGCGATCGCTCGCCTGCGCGCCCGCGCGATCGCTCGCCTGCGCGCCCGCGCGATCGCTCGCCTGCGCGCCCCGCGCGATCGCTCGCCTGCGCGCCCGCGCGATCGCTCGCCTGCGCGCCCGCGCGATCGCTCGCCTGCGCGCCCGCGCGATCGCTCGCCTGCGCGCCCGCGCGATCGCTCGCCTGCGCGCCCGCGCGATCGCTCGCCTGCGCGCCCGCGCGATCGCTCGCCTGCGCGCCCGCGCGATCGCTCGCCTGCGCGCCCGCGCGATCGCTCGCCTGCGCGCCCGCGCGATCGCTCGCCTGCGCGCCCGCGCGATCGCTCGCCTGCGCGCCCGCGCGATCATCCACCCGCGTGCCCGCGCGACCATTCGCCCTCGCGCGACCATTCGCCCTCGCGCGACCATTCGCCCTCGCGCGACCATTCGCCCTCGCGCGACCATTCGCCCTCGCGCGACCATCGTTCGCGGCGAATTCCACAGCCGGTGGTAGCAGCAGGGACGCGTCATCCTAGACGGCAATCGGGATCACCTCCATCCAAGCACAGGTTGGTAGTGCAGGACGAAGACAGGTCAGTACAGCACCTTCTTTTCAGGCAGGTACCGTCGTGTCCACTCCAAAGGATCGCCCGATCCCTTTCCCTTTAGCGAGGATTTCGGACTCTGTGTCCTTGGAGCAGCAAACTTGGTTTGGTCCGCTGGCACGGGCGTTAGTGAGGGTTATGAAACCAGCACTTGCCAGCCAGGGTAACAAACCAGCAGCTGTCTCTCCTACGCTGAAGAGAAAGAGAGGAGTGGACTTCGTTGTGACTTTCCCAAGGCCGAAGTTGGTTCCCAAGAGGTCGGTCTCGACGGTCCCTTCTCCTGCACATGTACTCTCTCCTTCTCCCGTGGACGAGGCCTTTCCGTCCTCAGGTGAGTCCAGTGGGGCGGTAGTCTTCCCCTCGGCACCAGGGGGGGAGACTTCGCTTCAGGCAGGAGAATCGTCTCGTGAGGAAGGGGCCCCTCGAACCTCGTTGTTGGGATCCTGTATCCCTCCCAGGAGGGAACCCAAGGATTCCAAGACCGTCCCTAAATCCTCTGCAAGGATTCGTCAGGAATCCACGGCTACCCAGGGGAATGTCAACGTATCACCCCAGGAAGAGATTCCTGGGGCAGGAGACTTAGCTGCCAGCCCGCAGGGAGGAGAACAGCAAGAGTCCGAACATGCCTTCTGGCAGGTCCTAAGCCTGATAAGGCAACTTAACAGACTTACGGATCCAGTCATCGCCCCCCGTGAAGGCAAAGACACGATTCTGGATGAAGTGTTTGACGTTCGGAAGGCCCCTAAGACCAGTGCAGCTCTGCCCTGGTCTCGGGGCTGAAGAGTGCCAGAGCTAGGGCCAACGCTCAGCTCGCACTTCTTGCCTCCTCCAGTCGTTCCACTGCCGGGAACAAGCTCATCCCTCCTCCTCGCCTTCAGCAGAGGAGGTATTTCGAGATCCTGGGTGAGCACAACCTCGCTCTTCCTCTCCATCACTCTGTGGAGGAGCTGGCGAAGGGAGTTCCCCTTGAGAAACTCTCTGCCCGGCAGGTGTCGTTCTCGGCAGCAGAGATCCTTAACCACGAGAGGTCGCTAAGTGTGCCATGCAGGCCACTTCGTGGCTGGACTTCTGGCTAGGATCTCTGGGCATCCTATTGTGATCGGAGGACTTGTCCAAGGAGACCAATAGGAAGGCCCTAGAGACCTTCTTGCTCTCGGGCACCCGCTCCATCGAGTTTTTGGCGCACCAGGTTACCACCCTGTGGGCCAACTCGGTGTTGAAGCGTCGCGATGCTGTGTCCGAGAGATTCCATCCGAAGGTCCCCGCCGTAGATGTGTGTAGGCTCCGACATGCTTCCTTTCGGGGGGAGAGCCTGTTTGAGCCTCAAGACTTGGAGCGAACGGCTGAGAGGTGGAGAAAATCCAGCACGGACTCCCTCCTCCACAGGGCCCTTACAACTCGGCCCTATAAGCCTCCAGCCCCGCCACAACAGCAGCAACAGCCTCGTAAGGCTCCCAAACAGGCACCGGCAGCTAAGAAAGTGGTGTCTAAGCCCCAGCCCTTTCCAGCCAAGGTCAAGAGGGGCGGTAAGTCCTCCAGGGGAGGCAAGACTCCTAGGGGTGGCCTAGGGGTGGCAGTCCCCCTGCGTGTCCACCTGTGGGGGAATGCCATCAGCGTTGCGTCCGCAGGTGGCAGCAACACGGGGCCGATGCTTGGACGGTCTCAGTGATCGGCCAAGGTTATCGCGTCCCGTTCACATCATCTCAACCTCCCCTGACAGCGAATCCAGTGTCGTTGAGCTCCTATGCCATGGGATCGGCGAAGGGGCTGGCCCTTCAGGCCGAAGTCGAGACCATGTTCGAGAAGGGTGCTCTCCAGGAGGTCGTGGACGGCTCCCCAGGCTTCTTCAGTCGACTCTTTCTTGTAAAGAAGGCTACTGGAGGCTGGAGACCCGTCATCGATCTCTCAGCTCTAAGCAGGTTTGTCAAACAAACCCGGTTCAGCATGGAGACAGCAGACACGGTCAGACTTGCGGTGAGACCACAAGACTTCATGTGTACACTGGATCTAAAGGACGCGTACTTCCAGATCCCAATCCATCCGTCTTCCAGGAAGTACCTGAGATTCTGCCTAGACAACAAGATCTACCAGTTCAAGGTGCTGTGTTTCGGTCTCTCCACAGCTCCTCAGGTGTTCACCAGAGTGTTCACCCTGATTTCATCTTGGGCGCACAGGAACGGCATTCGTCTCCTTCGTTACCTGGACGATTGGCTGATCCTAGCAGACTCGGAGTCGACCCTTCTTCGGCACCGAGACAGGCTTCTGAATCTTTGCCAGGATCTGGGGATCATGGTAAACCTCGAGAAGTACTCTCTGCAGCCGTCCCAACGACTTGTTTATCTAGGCATGGTAATAGACACCAATCTCCACAAAGCCTTTCCATCAGACGACCGGATAGCAAGGCTGAGGAGGGTGGCGGAACCTTTCCTCAGGCGAAAAGAACTCCCTGCCCAATCGTGGTTGCGTCTCTTAGGCCACCTATCCTCCCTGGCCCGTCTGGTTCCAAACAGCCGCCTCAGGATGAGATCCCTTCAATGGCGGCTCAAGTCCCGGTGGAATCAAGGATCCGATTCCCCGGACATTCTGATCCCAATGGGGTCTCTGGAACAGACGGACTTGCGGTGGTGGCTGGCCGACGAGAACCTGCGGAAGGGAGTGAGTCTTCTCGTCCTCCCCCCGGAATTGACTCTGTTTTCGGACGCGTCAAAAGAAGGGTGGGGGGCGCACGTTCTGAACCAGAGGGCCTCAGGCCTTTGGTCAGAATCAGAAAAGTGCCTACACATCAACCTGCTAGAATTGAAGGCCGTCTTTCTGGCTCTTCAGCAGTTCCAACGGTCCCTGGCGGGTCACTCCGTGGTGGTGATGAGCGACAACACCACGGTAGTGGCTTATATCAACAAGCAGGGAGGCACTTTTTCGCAACAGCTATCCCATCTTGCAGTAGAGACTCTGAGGTGGACCGAAACCCACTCGATAACACTATCAGCTCGCTTCATTCCTGGCAAGAGGAATGTGCTCGCCGACAGTCTGAGCAGGGCTTCGCAGATAGTGAGTACCGAGTGGTCTTTGGATCCTCAGATAGCCAACAAAGTCCTGACTTTGTGGGGTTCCCCGACTGTGGACTTGTTCGCGACAGCCTTGAACTTCAAGCTGCCCCTGTACTGCTCACCAGTCCCGGACCCCAAGGCACTCTGGCAAGATGCTTTCCAGCAACGGTGGGACAACATCGACGTGTACGCCTTCCCACCATTCTGTCTGATGAGAAGGGTGCTCAACAGGACCAGACTATCGGTCAACTGTTCCATGACTCTAGTAGCTCCGCTATGGCATCACGCGGAATGGTTTCCGGACCTTCTGCTACTCCTGACGGAACTCACAAGGGAGCTTCCTCCACGACACGAGCTTCTCAGACAACCCCACTCCGGTGTCCCTCACATGGCCGTAGCCTCGCTTCGGCTTCACGCCTGGAGACTATCCAGCGTCTCCTCACGGAGAGAGGCTTTTCGCAACAGGTTGCGGAGAGAATGTCTCGGCACCTGCGAAGGTCCTCTGAGGGAGTCTACCAAGCGAAGTGGAGAGTCTTTTGTGGTTGGTGTCGTGGAAGGGGTATCTCTCCACTCGATGCCACTATTCCAGCAATAGCGGACTTCCTCGTGTATCTGCGAGAAGAAATGCGCCTTTCTGTCTCGGCAGTGAAAGGCTATCGCTCAGCCTTAAGCTTGGCCTTTAGATTGAAGGGCGTGGATATTTCTTCATCGCTAGAACTCTCTTCACTCATACGTAGCTATGAGCTTACCTGCCCCCAGTCGGAAGTGAGACCCCCTCCTTGGAACGTGGTTCGAGTCCTCAGGTCTCTTAAGAGACCTCCCTTCGAGCCATTACGCCAGGCCTCCGATCGCCACCTGTCTTGGAAGACGGAAGACGGCTTTCCTACTCGCCTTGGCCTCGGCCAAGCGAGTTAGTGAACTTCATGGTCTCTCATACGACATCGCCCATTCAAGGGGATGGGGGGAGGTAACGTTCAGGTTCGTCCCTGAGTTTGTGGCCAAGACTCAGAATCCTGGAGTGCCGGATCCTCGGTTCGACTCTTTCAGGATCGCGAGTCTCCGTTCTGTAACAAACGACCCAGACCAGTTGCTACTATACCCAGTGAGGTGTCTGAGGTACTACTTGAAGAGAACGGCTGCAGTCCATCCTCATGTGCGAGCTTTTTTTGTGAGCACAGGCAGGACAAAGAGGAGGGTCACCAGGAACACCATCTCAGCTTGGATTCGAAGGGTTATCCACGATGCCCTGAATCCTGACCCTCCTCCGTCACGTCGCCCTCGGGCCCACGATGTCAGGGGTATTGCTACATCCCTGGACTTCAAGAGAAACTTCTCTGTGACGCAGGTACTTTAAGCTGGGGTCTGGAAGCGTCAAACGACCTTCACAGCCCACTACCTGCAAGACGTGACCCACAGGAGCCTCGATACGTTCTCTATCGGCCCTGTGGTGGCTGCACAACAGCTGGTCTAACCTCAGGCTCCTTTTTGGACAAGTAGCAGTAGGTTGAGGGCGTTGTTACCCGGTCTTAGTCTGCGTGAATGAAAGAGTATGTCTGACCCTTACTTCTTTCTTCATTCTCCCCTCTCTTGGGGAAGCAGCATCCTGGTCCTCGCATAGCTGACCTCGACCTCTGCAGGTAACCCATGCTTCTTTGTGCTCCTAGTATTAAGCTTAACCCTGGATAGGTAAGGTGGGTCGTTTGCGACCCCGAGCGTCAAAAAAAAACAGGTTTTTCTCACGTGACTCACCCCTGTGACTGAATTTGTGGGTGATCGACCTGCAGGAGGTGTCTCCCCTACACGCTCTAGTAGTGTCCAGATGTGCATTGCTGTAGCTGTACTCCTTCCCCGATTTCTGAGACGCGTCGGGGTCGTTCGCGTCCGAGTTTACCCTTCTGAGGTAGTTTGCATAATTATCAAAGTTATTACGTATTATGAAATTGTCGTAGAATGGTGCAACTTGTATAGGTTATCAGTTGTGGAAAGTCTTGGTGGATTGTTTGGCTACCATGTGCATGTATTTTTTTTTAGTTAAAATGTCGTTCATCACCACGAGGACCATTTTACCGCGAGTGCCCCTTTTTCATTTTTTTTCATTTTTTTGCCAAGTCATTTTTCCGTAAGATATTGCCAAATAGTGTCGTAAAACTTTTGCTTGTTTAGTGTTGGAAAGTGTGTCTAGATGATCTGGCTACCCATGCATGACTTTGTTTTTGTCAGATACGACGTAGTTATTGGTATATTGGGTATTTAACTGCGGTTACCAATTTCTGTTTTTTTTTCAATATTTGTAAAAATTACTACGTAGTAAGGAATTGCCGTATATTATTCATTTTTTTTTCATGTTTATGTGTTAGAAAGTGTGCCTTGATGGTTGGGCTAACACGTGCATGTCTTTTTTTTTATCTGAGATGTCGTATATTAGAATGTCGGGCATTTTACCGCGAGTGTCCCTTTTTAATTTTTTTTAATTTTTTTGCCAAGTCATTTTTCCGTAAGATATTGCGAAATAGTGTCGTAAAACTTTTGCTTTTTTAATGTTGGAAAGTGTGTCTAGATGATCTGGCTACCCATGCGTGATTTTGTTTTTGTCAGATACGACGTAGTTATTGGTATATTGGGTATTTAACTGCGGTTGCCAATTTCTGTTTTTTTTTCAATATTTGTAAAAATTTACTACGTAGTAAGGAATTGCCGTATATTATTGATTTTTTTTTCATGTTTATGTGTTAGAAAGTGTGCCTTGATGGTTGGGCTAACACGTGCATGTCTTTTTTTTTTTATCTGAGATGCCGTATATTAGAATGTTGGGCATTTTTCCGCGAGTGCCCCTTTTTATTTGTTTTGCATTTTTTTGCTTAGTCATGTTACCGTAAGGAATTGGCAAGTAGTGTCGCAAAACTTATATTTTTATAGTGTTGGAAAGTGTTTCTAGATGATCTGGCTACCCATGCCTTTTTTTTTTTTAGCCAGATATGGCGTATATATAGGTATGTGTTCGATTTTCCTGTGATTGCCATTTTCTCGTTGTTTCCCATTTCTTTCAAAATTACTACGTACTAAGGAACTATCACAGAGTAATAATTCATTTATATGTTTATTTGTCGGAAAATATGCCTTGATGGTTTGCCTAGCACGTGGCTGAAATTTTTTTTTTCTGAAATGCCGTATATTAGAATGGCCATTTTTCCACGAGTGCCCCTTTTTATTTGTTTTGCATTTTTTTGCTTAGTCATGTTACCGTAAGGAATTGGCAAGTAGTGTCGCAAAACTTATATTTTTATAGTGTTGGAAAGTGTTTCTAGATGATCTGGCTACCCATGCCTATCTTTTTTTTAGCCAGATATGGCGTATATATAGGTATGTGTTCGATTTTCCGGTGATTGCCATTTTTTCGTTTTTTCCCAATTCTTTCAAAATTACTACGTACTAAGGAACTATCACAGAGTAATGATTCCTCTAGATGTTTATTTGTCGGAAAATTTTGTTTACTTTTTTTTTGATTGAATATCATCAAATTTTTTTAGCTAAAATATTGTTTTACATTTTTTTTTTCGATTTTATTTCCCTTCAAAAAAAATTTTTTGGGTCAGAATTTTAATTTTATAGTCGTAAAATAATTGACAATTATCCAGCAACCCACCATACAATTTTTATGCATATCCAATAATAATTAGATTAGTAAATACCACCTTGAAATTGACATACCCTTCCTACATTTCAAGTGGCAGATTAGGGAGTCTGAGTCAGTGTGGTTGGCGGCCATTTTGTGGACATATCCGAAGCGTAAGCTGCCCTATCTATATATATTCTTGTTCCCTATAGAATTTGTGATATTTTGGTATATTTTTACCTGCATAAATATCATATTATATATTAAATATATGTATTTTTTTACGAAATTTCCAAGTACTCAAAAAATTACCTTTAGATATGGCCCCTGATATAAATGTAATTTACAAAATAATGAAGATTTTTTTACATATTTCTATTTTAGGATAACATATGTTTATTCCCTAAAAAAATTAGCCACTTCCTATTTCATTTGGGTACCCAAAAAAATTCATGAAATTTGGACAATTTTTTTTGGCCAAAAAAAGTTACCCTTTTTTTCTCATTTCAGATCTTCACCTCCATGGGTCTGACTTCATCCAAAATACATCAAGATGTGTCCTAAACATTCAAGAATCAATTCCTAAAAGGATTTTTGTATATATGTATAAACTTTTTTTTTATGAATTTTTATGTCAGGTCTTTTTTTTTCTACTTAATTTTTTAAAATATTTATAATAAATAGTTTTTCTGCAGATGAGTAGTATTTATCTTTACAGTTGTTTTAAGCATTCATTGAAGTTTTTTTTGGCAAAAGAAAAAAGGAGGTTACTGCAAAAACTGATTTTTCAAGAATTTTTTTTGGCGTCGGGGTCGTTCGCGTCCGAGTATACCCTTAAAGGGGTGTCCGAGGACCGTACCTATCCAGGGTTAATACTGTTGCGTCTCCCATACCCTGACGAGGTGGTATTGGGAACGTCCTATCCTAGAATTCCTATCTGAAGGTCTCAAGGTCAACTTCATAGGACGAGTCACTCTCTCCTCCTCACACTGCTTATGTAGGCCACTCGTCCTGTGAGGTACAGGGGCTCCCTCTCTCTAGTGCTGCTCACTGAGGGATCGAGTCCCCGGGCAAGCCGAAGTCAGTAAGGCTGGGGACTTTCCACCCTTCCTAAGGGGTAAGTCATCCTTTGTAAATAGCGTGGTTTGTATTTCGGTTACGGAACAAATGACAAATTCGAAGATAATTTGTATTTTTCCTAACCATACAAACCTTAGCTATTTACACATATGTTCCCGCCATCCCTGACCCCCAAGTCAAGTCCTACCTCTAAGTGAAGTGGAGCAAGTCACCGGTGTGTGGAGGGGGGAGGGGTAGCAAGCTACCCTTCCCCACCCCCCGTTAACTAGCGCGGGGGTAATTAACCCTCGTTAAAAACTATTGGCTCGTCATTTCAGCTGCGCTAAAAGTAAACCCTTTGTAAATAGCTAAGGTTTGTATGGTTAGGAAAAATACAAATTATCTTCGAATTTGTCATATTTGGGGCTTAAAATAACTTAATTTTGGGGCTTAGAATGTCCTACTTTTGGGGCTTAAAATATCCTGATTTTGGGGCTTAAAATGTCCTGATTTGTTTTCAGTTGATCTGATTTATGAAAAACATATTATTGCTTCAAAAATGACCGAAAACGGTACTCATTTTGTGCATTATGAATCTTAATTAGTTATATCCTGTGAGTTCCTATTAATACTTTTGCCTTTCAGGTTAACATGACCTTCTCCTAGGATGCTTCAAACTTTCTAACCAAAAGGATGAGGGACATTGAGAACTACAATGGATTAGTCCCCTGGGATCCGGACTTTCCTGGCAAAGTCCTTCAGAGCGAGTGGAACTTCTGGAACAGTCCCCTGGGATCCGGACTCTCCTGGCAAAGTCCTTCAGAGCGAGTGGAACTTCTGGAACAGTCCCCTGGGATCCGGACTCTCCTGGCAAAGTCCTTCAGAGCGAGTGGAACTTCTGGAACAGTCCCCTGGGATCCGGACTCTCCTGGCAAAGTCCTTCAGAGCGAGTGGAACTTCTAGAACAGTCCTTTGGGATCCGGACTCTCCTGGCAAAGTCCTTCAGAGCGAGTGGAACTTCTAGAACACCATTTTCTCCCTATGAGGATTTGAGTATCTAAGTTCAAGTTTTAAGTCTTGGACAGTATGCTAAGTTATATTGCCAGCTTACTAATTTACCTATGTTCTTTCATTTTTAATTTCATGAATTTAGTTTTCATAGATTAAATTCCCTTTGAAAATTACTTTAATGAATAATTTATGGCTAAAATTCACTTCTAAAGCAATTTAGGTCTATCTAAATCCATGTCAATCACTAAGATTGCAATATTGGGTAAACTAACCTGAGGTCTTTTAGATATCAAATTTTTGGTTGTCCTGATAGAAGTTATTTCAAGTAGAGGCTGAGCTGTTTCAGGTAGATACAGGGCTTTTTTTAGGTAGCTGCTGGGCTGTTTCAGGTAGATGGTTGGGTGTTTCATGTAGAGGCTGGGCCATTTCAGGTAGGAGTTATTTCAGGTAGAGGCTGGGCTGTTTCAAGGAAGAGTTATTTCAGGTAGACGCAGGGCTGTTTCAGGTAGACGCAGGGCTGTTTCAGGTAGACGCAGTGCTATTTCAGGTAGACGCAGGGCTATTTCAGGTAGATGCAGGGCTGTTTCAGGTCGATGCAGGGCTGTTTCAGGTCGATGCAGGGCTGTTTCAGGTCGATGCAGGTCTGTTTCAGGTAGAGGCTGGGCTATTTCAAGGAAGAGTTATTTCAGGTAGAGGGTGGGCTGTTTCAGGTAGATGCAAGGCTGTTTTAGGTAGATGCTGGGTTGTTTAAGGTAGATGCAGGGCTGTTTCAGTTAGGGGTTGGACTGTTTCATGTTGAGGATGGGCCACTTCAGGTAGGAGTTATTTCAGGTAGAGGCGGGGCTATTTCAGGTAGGAGATATTTCAGGTAGAGGGTGGGCTGTTTCAGGTAGACGCAGGGCTGTTTCAGGTAGACGCAGGGCTGTTTCAGGTAGACGCAGGGCTGTTTCAGGTAGACGCAGGGCTGTTTCAGGTAAAAGTTATTTCAGGTAGAGGCTGGGCTATTTCAAGGAAGAGTTATTTCAGGTAGAGGGTGGGCTATTTGAGATAGAAGGTGGTCTATTTCAGATAGACTGGGCTATTTCAGGTAGAGGCAGGGCTGCTTCAGTTAAATTTCAGTCTAGATTTGTTTATATGATTTAGTGGGATTGGACATTCAAATCATGAGATCCCAGAAGCAAAGTTTTAGCTATTTTTTTTTCTATTTGTCAATTTTGACTTTCAAGAATTGAGTAATTTTAGTAAGATTTGAAAAACCTTTATGCATATTAAAGCAGACCTTAGTTTGTAGCCTATATTCTTTTTAAATTTCAGGAAATAGGAACATGTTCGTAAATTAGTTGGGGAAATTTCAAACTGTAGTGTTATTGTATTAGGAATGAATAGGTTATATAAGATTACTGAATTATCCGATGCCAAAACTTTCAGTTGATGGAAATGAGGTTTTAGTTTAAGTATAGATAATTCCTTTATTTTTGTGTCATTTAAATTGAGCTGCTTTAAATGCTTATTTCAAGGTGTGTTCATGTTTAGCCTTTCAATGTTTCTTTCTATTCCTATAAATTTAAGGTTCCTTAACACAAAACCTTTTCATGTTTCAATAATATACCTTGGATAGTTGATCCCCCACATTGCATTTTAAGTCTTATAAAGGGTAATAACTAACAACTGTATTTGAAGCAATCTAAAGTTTAAATAAACTATTGGTCCTACATTTAAAAATCTAGATTAACTATTTTAATGTCTGTAATTTGTAGAAAAACTTTTCCCTCTTTTTATACTTCCTTTTGTAAGATTTAATATTTGATGAAATGTCCATCCTCCATCCCCATGTTGAAAATCTAAAGTCTCTCTCTCTCTCTCTCTCTCTCTCTCTCTCTCTCTCAAGTTAGTGTAAAGAGAAAAATATAGGAGTAGACTGTGAACGAAAGAAAAAGGTATATGTTTTTTTTTTTCAGATTTTAATTGCATATTGTTAGAGAAACTTAAATTTAAGTTTGGGAAATGTTGTGCTTTCAGGAGGGTCGAAAGGCTGGTATGTTGATTGGCTAGGAGGACTTTGGTCACTGTGAAATGGCTAGGAGTGTGGTGTGAAATGGCTTGGAAGACTGGTGTGAAATGGCTAGGAGGCCTTTGGGCACTGTGAAATGGCTGGGAAGTCTTTGGTGTGAAAGGGTTAGTTGGGCTGTTTCAGGTAGTTCTCTCAGGTAGAGGCTGGGATATGTCAAGTAGGAGTTCTTTCAGCTAGGAGTTCTTTCAAGTAGCGGCTGGGATATTTCAGGTAGAGGCTGAGCTGCTTAGGTTAAATTTTAGTCTAGTGATATCTTCAGAATTAATTTATTTAATCCAGTGGCCATTCAAATCATGAGATCCTAGAAACAAGGTTTTCCTAAATTTATTTGTCAATTTTGACTTTCAAGAATTGAGTATTTATAGTAAGATTTGAAAATCTTTATAGATATCAAAATAGTTTTTAGCTTGTAATCTATATCCTTTATAAAGTTCAGGAAATAGGATCATGTTCGTAAATTACTATGGAAAATTTCAAACTGTAGTGTTATTGTATTAGGAATGAATAGGTTATATAAGATTACTGAATTATCCGATCCCAAAACATTCAGTTGATGGAAATGAGGTTTAAGTTTAAGTATACATAGTTTATTTCTCTTTGTGGTATTTCAATTGAGCTGCTTTAAATGCTTATTTCAAGGTGTGTTCATGTTTAGCCTTTTCAATTTCCCTCTCTGTCCTATAAGCTTAATGTTCCTTAACACAAAACCCTTTTATAGTTTCAATAGTTTACCTTAAATAGTTGATCCCTACATTGTAGTTTAAATTTTAGAAAGGGTAATAACTAGCAAATGTATTTGAAGAAATCTAAAGTTTAAATACACTATTGGTCTTACATTTAAAAATCTAGAGTAAATATTTTAATGTCTGTAATATGTATAAAAACTTATCCCAGTTTTTTTAGTATTTGATGAAAAGTTCATCCTCCATCCCCATGTTGAATCTCTCTCTCTCTCTCTCTCTCTCTCTCTCTCTCTCTCTCTCTCTCTCTCTCTCTCTCTCTCAATATCAAGTTAGTGTATAGAGAGAATTTTAGGAGTATAATATGAATGAGAGAAAAAGTTATTGAATATAGGCCTATCAAAAAGTTATTGTACATGGTTTTTCAGATTTTAATTATATATTGTTAGAGAAGCTTTAAACTTAAGGTTAGGAAAGATGGTTCTAAAACTTTGTACTTCTGGGAAGGTCGAAAGGCTGATTTGTTGATTGGTATAGATTTGAATACTAAGAATTAAAATAGGACTTGAACATTGCTGGATAATACAGAATAGTGAATAGTTTTGGGTGATCGTTGGCAGACGAGATGATTAGGAGAAATTTGGCGTGAAAAGGCTAGGTCTTTGGTGTGAAATGGCTAAGAGGGCTTTGGTCACTGTGAAATGGCTTGGAAGACTGATGTGATATAGCTAGGAGGACTTTGGTGTGAAATGGCTAGGAGGTCTTTGGTGTAAAATGGATTGGAGAGCTTTGGTGTGAAGTGGCTAGGAGGGTTTTGGTGTGAAAGGGCTAGGAGGGTTTTGGTGTGAAAGGGCTAGGAGGGCTTTGGTGTGAAAAGGCTAATAAGACTTTGGTGTGAAATGGCTAGGAGGTCTTTGGTGTAAAATGGATTGGAGAGCTTTGGTGTGAAGTGGCTAGGAGGGTTTTGGTGTGAAAGGGCTAGGAGGGCTTTGGTGTGAAAGGGCTAGGAGGGCTTTGGTGTGAAAAGGCTAATAAGACTTTGGTGTGAAATGGCCACGAGAGCTTTGGTGTGAAATTTCTATGGGGGCTTTGGTGTGAAGTGGCTAAGAGGTCTTTGGTGTGAAAAGGCTAGGAAGGCTTTGGTGTGAAATGGCTAGAAGGTCTCTGGTGTGAAATGGATTGGAGAGCTTTGGTGTGAAAGGGCTAGGAAGGCTTTGGTGTGAAATAGCTAGTAGAGCTTTGGTGTGAAATGGCTAGGAGAGCTTTAGTGTGAAATGGCTAGGAGGGCTTTGGTGTGAAGTGGCTAGGAGGGCTTTGGTGTGAAAAGGCTAGGAAGGCTTTGGTGTGAAATGGCTAGAAGGTCTTTGGTGTGAAATGGATTGGAGAGCTTTGGTGTGAAACGGCTAGTAGGGATAGGAAGTGGGAGGGCTAGGATATGACTGTGTGAAATTGTAAGGCTTTGGCTAGAATTAGTATTATTCCTCATCTTCTCTTAAGCTACATGAACATACCTTGAAATTAACTTTGATTTTTTAAATGACTCAGGACAGTATTTTGTGAAATCTTACAAACGGGGTTTTAAATCAAATTGTTCACTCTAATACTTAACTAAAGTTTCAGAACTCCCATTCCCACTCCTTGATCCTTCCACCTCCCAATTTGTATAGATTTAAAAAATAAAGGGAACGTTCATATGACTGAGGCTCCCTCCCCATCTGTCCCCCTCCCTCTTCTGGTATCAGTATTTGCCATATTCCTCACCACTGAAAGGCCAGAGGGCCCATGAAGTATATATATCTTGCTTTTGACTGGAACCACTGTTCATTTAGGCTGTTTATGAACTTCCCATGTACGGAACTCGTTCATTCTTTCGCTGGTTTAATGAGAGAAGATGATTGTTAACTTGGTTATGTTGTATTGTCAAAATGCTTGACTCTGTGCTATGGTGAACATGTTTAGTCCAATTTGATTTCCTTGAAATCTTGTCAGGGTAGATTCTGTCTTGTCAGTTCTAGTCATGATTAATAATTCAGTCTTGTTAAAGGATCTTTAAAGCCTCAAATTATTTTGATTTTTTGATGTTTCATGCTTCTAGATATTTTTGAAATTTAGTTTAAAACTTTTTAAAAATCTTTAATCTTGAATTGTAGGAGATTATAATGTCAAATTGAACAGGTTTCTGTTATGTATACACTGTCATTTCAAATCAAACTATATCAAATTTGTCATCTATTGTGTAAATTGAGTTGTGAAAAACTTTTTGTCAAGAGAGTGACTTAAATTCTGTCCAAGAATATGTGAAATTTCAATGATAATGTGAAATTAGTAACTATTGCTAAATTTTTCAATTTTATCTTTCAATGAAAATCAAAAGGTTGTAGAGATATTTTAATTTAGTTTTAAAATTTTAGATAACTTTCTCAAAAAGTGGTTGACAGAATCTGTCTTGCAATCCAGTGCTTTCCATTACACTGAGAGATCCCTGAGCTCTCTGAAAAGGGGTCCAGCTGGGATTATAAATGTCCCAAGATATCTGATTCGTACTGTTTCTGTTCAGGACATAAAGGAGGGATAAAGAACTGCTGTAAGTCATTTTAGAAGAAATGTGTAATACATTCTTGAATATATTGTTGTTGGTATAGTTTTAGTTGTTAGTAGGGAGTTAGTGCCAATGTTGATGAGGGGAATTCAGGGATTATTAAAGTCATTATTTGCTGAATTCAGGATCAGGTAACCTAGCTTAGGGGATGTTTATACTGGGTTAAATCATATGGCTCCAATTTCATTTAGTTTAATCTGCTCTTGGTTAAGTATTTCTTAAATTTCTCCATGATTTGTAAAAGGGTCCAAACTGAAGTATGACTTTTTAAGGTTAGATTTTATAGACGTACTATAATACTGATGTACAGGAATGAATCTTGTGTAGTAATTTACAAAACTTAACCACTCTGAAGTTATATTCATTTTAATGCAAGGAAACTTTGTAGTTCAGAAAACTTAGACATAATCTGATAAGCCTCTGAAGCTTGTACAAAATATCAAGTCAGAACATTGGTGTTATATTGTAATAAACTATATAACTCGCCAATTTCTTTTAATTTTAATGACACTTGAGATTTGAATTTACAATTTAAGTTGTTCAGATGTAACAATATCATAATTTCTACACTATTCTTTCCAGACAACTAAAGCCAAAAACTGTTAAATTAACAATGTTTAATAAACTCTGATCTGCTTATGCTAAAGTCCCTTATGTTTAAATGCTAATATATTTAATGTCATAAACTGTTGATTAAAACTATTTAAAACTTTAGTTAACTTACGTCTATGTTGAGTAAATGTGTAGTAACTTAGGGTAATCTAAAGCTAGAAGTTAGTACATTAATCTTCAAAGCAAATTATCAGAATTTATGTAAGTACTATAAGAAAAATCCTGATAAATCAGTTTTTAGAGATTTTAATGTCTTGAATATTTCATGTACTCAGCGTTTCAAATTCCACCCCCATTAAGCCACAATTTCATTTTTTGAAATTTATTAACTTTTCGAGTTATGTTGAAAGTTTCATTATTTTCATATCGCTGCGAAATACAGAAGACCTGTGCTGATTTGGTTTGAAAGATTTGAATATCAATTGGTTGATTTTAATTAAAAATTGGCTGAATTAACTTTTAACAGAATGGTAGTTTGATTATCGTTTTCTCATAATATGGTACAATACACTTTTCAAATGTCTCCTTTTGCATTGATTTTAATGTAGATATTAACGTCATCTCTGAGTAAATTGAGGGGACGAGAAAAAGGTCACTATGTGATACGAAAAACTTTTTGGAAAACTTTATGAAAACTTTTTGATCATTGGTTCATGACAGTCACCTCTGAGAGAGTCTACCACTTATGTTACTCCTCTACCACTTATGTTGCTACTCTACCACTTATGTTGCTACTCTACCACTTATGTTTGCTACTTTGCCACTTATGTTCCTACTCTACCACTTATGTTGCTACTCTACCTCTTATGTTGCTACTCTACCACTTAATGTTGCTAGTCTACCTCTCATGTTCCTACTCTACCACTTAAAATTAAACCTTGGGATGAATTTAGGAATTAATGAATGCACGACAATGCATTCCTTGTACATCAGTAAACTTGTAACAAGCAATGAACGGATGGTTGGATGATGTCTGGTGCAAGTGTTAAGAGAAGGAGGATCTAGTCTATAGAAAGGAGTTAGTGTCTCTTACTAGTTTTGTCTTTAGTGAAAAGTTAGTTTAATCGGTTGCTGATTTTAATAGATCTGTGTAAAGGTTACCTAAGTGAGACACTTAGATTAGGTTTTCTCTGGTTAAATCAAGGTTAGTAAGTGTCTGTACCTCAGGTTAAAACCATAAATTTAGTCTAGATTTTACTAAATCATAGGAGATTGAGTCTAAATAATGAGATATAGTTTAAATAATGAGTGAGTTTAAATCATTTGAGTTTAAATAATGAGATTGAGTTTAAATCATGAGATTGAGTTTAAATCATGAGATTGAGTTTAAATCATGAGATTGAGTTTGAATCATGAGATTGAGTTTAAATCACGAGATTAGGGTAAACTTTGTTCAGTAGGCAGCTCTAAGAATTCATATTTCATGACAGACAATATCTGTTTCCTTACATAATTGGCCAAAGAGGAAGTTTCAAATCAAAGCTTTTTGAGAATAATCTAAATAATTCTGGTGCCTAAATTCATTCCATAGTTGAATCGTGGATTTTAAAGGTTTTCATAATGAGTAATTAAATATATGATATAGCAAATCCACAGGTTAATCAATTTAAAGTAATTTCATTTGTTTTTGCATTAATTATAGATTAAATCTAAAGAATTTTTTAGATAGCTTAATCAATTGCTCACTTTACCCGATTGGTAAATTATAATTGTTTTTATCTATAGATTGTCAAAATTATAGTTATTTTATGAATCTTTTAATATATTAACATTTTACGTGGCCACATTAAGATGAGGTGATAGGCAAGATGTTGAGTTAAACATAGTTATAAAAATATTCTTTTTATAATATGGAAAAGTTTAAGGTTTTTTCAAACAATTCGTTTTTACGGGACAAGTTTCTGTCTTCTGCTTTGACCATAAGCAAAGATATTTACAAATGATACCCAATGAATAAGATACTTTACAATTCTGATTGTTTTTCAAAAGTCTTTTAATAAATGAAATTATTTTTCGATGAAAGAGTAAAGCCATTAGTTCATCCCATTGAAATATAGAAGCACTTTGCAAGTCTTTGTGAAGAATTTTCTTCACTCTTCTTCTTTTAATCGTATTTTTAGCTCTCTTCTACTAATACTATAGCTACCCCTTAAACATTCTCTCCTACATCTAGTTTTCTTTAACGAAACATAGGGAGGACTAACCTAAACTTGTTGACAGTGGCGCACGCCATCCTCGTGACGTCACAGCGTAGATACGCACGTTAGAGGGCCTTAGTGTAACCCTGGCGTATGTTGGTTCTTTCCTTAAACTACGTGGGGCGAGATTAAATTCCTAAAGTGAATTTTAAATGTAAATTTCAGTACTGCTGAATTAATGCATCTTATATTTCTCAATACCAATTAAGGTTTGTTAATTTTAAGATGTATGCCCATCGTACCAGTCCATTGCTAATTAATCATTTTAAATATTAATTTTTAGCAAGCCAGATTAGGTAGGATTGTTGTATATATAACCTCCCTCAGAGCAGCAAGATTTATCTGAGTTTTTAGTACAAAATCCTGCCTCCTCTGCACTCCTTGCAAGAAAATATTGCCCTGTCCTGAAGTCCCGATATGGCATCCCCAATGGATTACCGTGCGCATCAAGCTCTTCACCTGTCTGAAAAGGTGAAGCCAGGTGATCTCTTCGACCGTAGTGTCGACCCCTTTCTACGAGAAGCTGCCCTGGCTTGCTGACCTGCCTGGTCATTGAACCCATGTAGTTCTGGCTCACCCCCATCCCATCCCACTCGCCCAAACGCGACTCACAAAGGGTTGCTGCCGGTCGGAGAGATTGAGAAGAAGAGGACCCTGATGTACCTAGTTACAGCTACAGTGAGAATTCTTGGGGTGAGCCAGGCAAGAGATTAGTGCAACAACCAGGTCAACAGCTATCAAGGGCATAGGACTAAACTTCAAAGGAGTGCAGGTACTACATCAATGGCCATTTAGTTTTCCCCCATTTTTTTATTAGCTTAGACTAATTTTAACTTGATAGGGAACCTGGCTAATTACACTATTCGGACTGTGTGCGGTGGGATTGTGTATATATTTTTTCTATACAATTTTTTGCCTTTTGAGACTAACATAGTCTCTGGGTCACGTGGGCCACGTGCCAGACCCCATTTTGATTTTGATTGTTGCAGACCACGTGTCTAACCCATCATTTCCATCATTTTGAATTGCATTTTATTATTCCATTTTGTCTTTGTTAAGACGTCCGTTTCTTTGATGTAAATTTATGAATAAATCAATATTAGGTTAATTAAACCTCTTTAGTATTTTTGCTCCCTCATTTATTTTAATGTGTGAAATGAATAATTGATCACGGGACAAAATACCCAATATTTAAAGAGTAAGTCTATAGGTGGTAACAGCGAGGTACTTTGCATTAATATATTTGCTTCGAAGGTAAAGATCCTTATCTTTAAACTTTTAAACTACTTTACATCACTGCTCCCATTTTGGATTTTGTCTACCTTACATTAACGTAAAATAACTGTCCAGCATTTCATTGGGGTAGCTGGGACGGAGCCGGAACAGAGCCTGAGAATGAGATGACTATAGACCTGACAAAGCTAGAGTAGGCCATAAATTATTGTTAATCCTACGTGTGGAGTGCTTCGGCCTCTGGACAGTAAAATTTCCCCCTTTTGTATTTAGAGTGATGGTTAGTGAATTGTGACAGTAAAGTATTAGCAGGGTGTTTGTGCCCCGAGAGTAAGTGCTCATATCCTCCCCTGTTGAACTTTATGTAACTGTTATAAGGAGACTTTCCCGGACTAAGTTCCCACTCAGAACATAACCATTAAAAAATTCTCCACAGTCTTGGCCTTAATTCTTTTCAAATTAAGTTTGGTCTTCAGTATTCATGATAGGCCTAGTGGAGACATTCTGCTTAGAAGCCAACTAGTTGAGCCATATCTACGATAACTGTAGATCCTCCACTATCCTTAATATTACGGAGAATTTAACAGTTAAAGAGGGATACTATCATACCCATAGATGTTTTTAACATTGTTAATAACCGTTTCAAACCACACAATGGCCTAATATAAATCAGTTTCCTAAGTTTTAATAATTTTATGATAAATTATAAACTCAAATTCAAAATTTATTTACTTCCCATAATACGTTTTAAGATAATTAAATTTTCAAATTATCAAAGAATCTACTGACTATTAAGATCGGAAATACGAAGTTTTATGAAGCCAAAGATATTTCACTGAAGGAAGATTGACTTCAAAGTGAGAGAGGATGATTCCAAATCATTCAAAATCTCCTTCAGCTTTTCAATATTTGGTTTTAGTAAGAAATGTTCAGGAGCATCTAATATCAATAGAATTTATTCAGGGCTGGGCAGTTGTGTGTGTGTGTGTGTTTATACTGTACTAATTTTTTATCGAGTAGGCCTACTGTTCGATTAGTTGGTGTGTGTGTATGATAGGAATAAGTACTAGGCAATGTGACACTTGGGTATTATCTCTGTTTGGTAGGTAGACCTACTGTTAGTTTAAGGGTTGTTCAGCTTTATAGGTAGGCCTACTGTTAGTTTAAGGGTTGTTCAGCTTTGTAGGTAGGCCTACTGTTAGTTTAAGTTGTTTTCAGCTTTGTAGGTAGGCCTACTGTTAAATTAAGGGTTGTTCAGCTTTGTGGGTAGGCCTACTGTTAGTTTAAGGGTTGATCAGCTTTGTAGGTAGACCTACTGTTAGTTTAAGGGTTGTTCAGCTTTGTAGGTAGGCCTACTGTTAGTTTAAGGGTTGATCAGCTTTGTAGGTAGACCTACTGTTAGTTTAAGGGTTGTTCAGCTTTGTAGGTAGGCCTACTGTTAGTTTAAGAGGTTTTCAGCTTTGTAGGTAGGCCTACTGTTAAATTAAGGGTTGTTCAGCTTTGCGGGTAGGCCTACTGTTAGTTTAAGGGTTGATCAGCTTTGTAGGTAGACCTACTGTTAGTTTAAGGGTTGTTCAGCTTTGTAGGTAGGCCTACTGTTAGTTTAAGGGTTGATCAGCTTTGTAGGTAGACCTACTGTTAGTTTAAGGGTTGTTCAGCTTTGTAGGTAGGCCTACTGTTAGTTTAAGAGGTTTTCAGCTTTGTAGGTAGGCCTACTGTTAAATTAAGGGTTGTTCAGCTTTGTGGGTAGGCCTACTGTTAGTTTAAGGGTTGTTCAGCTTTGTAGGTAGGCCTACTGTTAGTTTAACTGTTAGTTTAAGGGTTGATCAGCTTGGTAGGTAGACCTACTGTTAGCTTAAGGGTTGTTCAGCTTTGTGGGTAGACCTACTGTTAATTTAAGGGTTGTTCAGCTTTGTAGATAGGCCTACTGTTAGTTTAAGGGTTGTTCAGCTTTGTAGGTAGGCCTACTGTTAGTTTAAGGGGTTTTCAGCTTTGTACATAGGCTGACTGTTAGCCTAAGGGTTGATCAGCTTTGTAGGTAGGCCTAATGTTAGTTTAAGGGTTGTTCAGTTTTGTAGGTAGGCCTACTGTTAGTTTAAGGGTTGTTCAGCTTTGTGGGTAGGCCTACTGTTAGTTTAAGGGTTGTTCAGCTTTGTGGGTAGGCCTACTGTTAGTTTAAGGGTTGTTCAGCTTTGTGGGTAGGCCTACTGTTAGTTTAAGGGTTGATCAGCTTTGTAGGTAGACCTACTGTTAGTTTAAGGGTTGTTCAGCTTTGTAGGTAGGCCTACTGTTAGTTTAAGGGTTGATCAGCTTTGTAGGTAGACCTACTGTTAGTTTAAGGGTTGTTCAGCTTTGTAGGTAGGCTTACTATTAGCTTAAGGGTTGTTCAGCTTTGTGGGTAGATCTACTGTTAATTTAAGGGTTGTTCAGCTTTGTAGATAGGCCTACTGTTAGTTTAATGGTTGTTCAGCTTTGTAGGTAGGCCTACTGTTAGTTTAAGGGGTTTTCAGCTTTGTACATAGGCTGACTGTTAGCCTAAGGGTTGATCAGCTTTGTAGGTAGGCCTAATGTTAGTTTAAGGGTTGTTCAGTTTTGTAGGTAGGCCTACTGTTAGTTTAAGGGTTGTTCAGCTTTGTGGGTAGGCCTACTGTTAGTTTAAGGGTTGTTCAGCTTTTTGGGTAGGCCTACTGTTAGTTTAAGGGTTGATCAGCTTTGTAGGTAGACCTACTGTTAGTTTAAGGGTTGTTCAGCTTTGTAGGTAGGCCTACTGTTAGTTTAAGGGTTGATCAGCTTTGTAGGTAGACCTACTGTTAGTTTAAGGGTTGTTCAGCTTTGTAGGTAGGCCTACTGCTAGTTTAAGGGTTGATCAGCTTTGTAGGTAGACCTACTGTTAGTTTAAGGGTGGTTCAGCTTTGTAGGTAGGCCTACTGTTAGTTTAATGGTTGTTCAGCTTTGTAGGTAGGCCTACTGTTAGTTTAAGGGGTTTTCAGCTTTGTACATAGGCTGACTGTTAGCCTAAGGGTTGATCAGCTTTGTAGGTAGGCCTAATGTTAGTTTAAGGGTTGTTCCGTTTTGTAGGTAGGCCTACTGTTAGTTTAAGGGTTGTTCAGCTTTGTGGGTAGGCCTACTGTTAGTTTAAGGGTTGTTCAGCTTTGTGGGTAGGCCTACTGTTAGTTTAAGGGTTGTTCAGCTTTGTGGGTAGGCCTACTGTTAGTTTAAGGGTTGATCAGCTTTGTGGGTAGACCTACTGTTAGTTTAAGGGTTGTTCAGCTTTGTAGGTAGGCCTACTGTTAGTTTAAGGGTTGATCAGCTTTGTAGGTAGACCTACTGTTAGTTTAAGGGTTGTTCAGCTTTGTAGGTAGGCTTACTATTAGCTTAAGGGTTGTTCAGCTTTGTGGGTAGATCTACTGTTAATTTAAGGGTTGTTCAGCTTTGTAGATAGGCCTACTGTTAGTTTAATGGTTGTTCAGCTTTGTAGGTAGGCCTACTGTTAGTTTAAGGGGTTTTCAGCTTTGTACATAGGCTGACTGTTAGCCTAAGGGTTGATCAGCTTTGTAGGTAGGCCTAATGTTAGTTTAAGGGTTGATCAGCTTTGTAGGTAGGCCTACTGTTAGTTTAAGGGTTGTTCAGCTTTGTGGGTAGGCCTACTGTTAGTTTAAGGGTTGTTCAGCTTTTTGGGTAGGCCTACTGTTAGTTTAAGGGTTGATCAGCTTTGTGGGTAGACCTACTGTTAGTTTAAGGGTTGTTCAGCTTTGTGGGTAGGCCTACTGTTAGTTTAAGGGTTGTTCAGCTTTTTGGGTAGGCCTACTGTTAGTTTAAGGGTTGATCAGCTTTGTGGGTAGACCTACTGTTAATTTAAGGGTTGTTCAGCTTTGTAGATAAGCCTACTGTTAGTTTAATGGTTGTTCAGCTTTGTAGGTAGGCCTACTGTTAGTTTAAGGGGTTTTCAGCTTTGTACATAGGCTGACTGTTAGCTTAAGGGTTGATCAGCTTTGTAGGTAGGCCTAATGTTAGTTTAAGGGTTGTTCAGTTTTGTAGGTAGGCCTACTGTTAGTTTAAGGGTTGTTCAGCTTTGTAGGTAGGCCTACTGTTAGTTTAAGGGTTGTTCAGCTTTGTGGGTAGGCCTACTGTTAGTTTAAGGGTTGTTCAGCTTTGTGGGTAGGCCTACTGTTAGTTTAAGGGTTGTTCAGCTTTGTGGGTAGGCCTACTGTTAGTTTAATGGTTGTTCAGCTTTGTGGGTAGGCCTACTGTTAGTTTAAGGGTTGTTCATCTTTGTAGGTAGGCCTACTGTTAGTTTAAGGGTTGTTCAGCTTTGTGGGTAGGCCTACTGTTAGTTTAAGGGTTGTTCAGCTTTGTGGGTAGGCCTACTGTTAGTTTAAGGGTTGTTCAGCTTTGTAGGTAGGCCTACTGTTAGTTTAAGGGTTGTTCAGCTTTGTGGGTAGGCCTACTGTTAGTTTAAGGGTTGTTCAGCTTTGTAGGTAGGCCTACAGTTAGGTTGGGGGTTGTTTAGCTTTTGAGAAAATCTTTAATTAGGTTCTCTCCATGTAGCTTTTAAAATGGGTCATATTTGAGAATGTGTTACACATGGAACTGAATTGACTTTTGTGGTCCACGTGCAAGGTTAATGTGTACTTCGGTCCGATCTGCCTATCTGCTAGGAGGAGTAGTAAGGATAGTCAGGGCAGTGGTTTGCACGTGTCTTCTCCTTTACCCGACTCAATCCTGCACATGAAATGGGACGGATGAGAGAGATCCTTTGGGGCAGTTGTGGTTCCTGTCTGCTTTTGAGAGAGCAAAAGGATTCTGGAGTAATCGATCGTGGTGGAATTGTAATATAAGACTGATGAGGTCTCCACTCCCTCCAACCATTTATCATTTAATTATGGTTTCTAAACGAAAATTTAGATTTAAAAAGATATCCCCTTGCTCTGTATTAACTAATTAGAATACTATAACATTATCTTGAAAAACCCTCATACTATTCTTGGCTTATTTAATTCACTATCAATGCATTAATGTCTGTAAGATTTTCAATAAAGGATTTCAAAAGAGAAGGAAATGGAAAGCATTCAAGGGCCTGGTGACTTTGCTCGTTCAAAAACAAAATGCTTAGTTAATCTTGTTACCAGGTGGGAAGGGGTGGGCCTTGGTGGGCTTTCCATTTCCTTCTCTTTTTTTTATTGAAAACTTAACTAATTTACACAATCATGACACTTGTAATCTCAAATCTGTACTTCAAACTCATTCCAATGTTTAGAAAAATCAAAGATAACGTATTACTTTAGTATCCCATTTTATGGGATCTGAAATTTCCGTTTTCTATGATTTTCTGTCGTTGGTTGAGTTTGTTAGAAAACGGGGTTAAAGAATTTGATATAGTTTGTCATTGACTTAGTAGTGTATTCATATTTATACTTAATATTACTATCGAGTGTATTGAAACCTGTTTTGTGTATGGCAAATAATCTTCTACAATAAAAGACATTATCTAAACGCATTTGTTTTTCTTAATTCATAATTTAAGAATAATTTTTAACACAAAATAGTCGACTCGGTCTACTATGTTTAAACCCAAAGTTAAAGTAACATATAAAGATAACTAATTTTGAGGCTAAAATGAGTTATTATCACAAGACTTAAGAGTTGTCAGGAATGAATATACTTTGAGAATTGGAATGAACATGAATACCATAATACAGTCTTCATTTTTATAATACTATCATACAAAGAGACTATATACTCTCATATCACCAGTGGAAGAGTGAACGACCTCTCTATATTGGAAGGGAATAAACCAGTCTTATAAATGAACACTTGTGGTTTATCATAGTTTAAAACCAAGGTTTATATAATGAGATCTCTGGTCTTTCAGAGGAGAGAGAGAGAATGAAGGCATTTTACTGGCACCAGAAGAGGGAGGGTGACGACTGGGGAGAACACTCAGTCATATGAACGTTGGATTAAGGAGAACACTCCAGGTCACTGAATATTTTTAATATTTTTTTTTTATTTTGTTCAATATACTCTTTAATATGGTGGTAATGAAAATAAATATATTTTATAGAAGTTTTTATTTCTTTTATTCACACAATTTTAGTTTCATAAATTATAGTTTCATAAATTATACATTGTAATAAATTTTACAAAATTGGTCAAAGTTTTACTGCTTTCCTATACATTATTACTGTATCTTCTATTTCATACATCATTACTGTATCCTCTATCCATACATTACTACTGTATCTTCTATTTTATACATCATTACTGTATCCTCTATCCATACATTACTACTGTATCTTCTGTTCATAAATTTCTACTGTATTATGTCCTTTTGATCTGAAAATACAACTACTTTAACAATGAAAAACACAGAAAAGACATTAACCAAGTAAAGTGCAAAAGAGACATATTCGTAAAGTAAAATACATTATAGAAGACATCTCAAGACATTCAAGGCTAAGCCTTTTATGTCTTCTATAACGTCTTTTACTTTACGATTACAAGTCTCTTGTACTCTACATGGCTAAGGTCTTTTCTGTGTTTTTCATTGTTAAAACAGCTGAATTTTCGGATCAAAATTACAAAATACAGTAGCAATTCATAAACAGAAGATAGTAGTATAAATATAGAAGATACAGTAGTAATGTATAAATATAGAATACAGTAATAATGCATAAATAAAAGATATAATAATGTATAAATAGAAAATAGAATAGCAATATATAAAATGAAATCATTAGCAATGCATAAGTTAACAATATAATTGCAATATAAAAACAACCTTTGGCAATTTACACAAGTTAAATTATCAATCAAAATTTAAATGCAACTTCTACTCTATACATAAAGTACAATTGCCATATAACGACCACTTCCCTGACTATTAATTTTCCTTGAATTTAAACCATCTTAGAATGACAACTGAAAGTGCAAATGAAAACAATTCTTATGTTGATTCTAAGCAATGTCTGCATGATCTGTTTTCCACCACAATGGAAATCTTAGTGTTTTAAAACAATCCTCTTATAACTCTACCATTAATTTAAAGATCTGACATAACTTCAAACCTTTTAAGAACTGAAGTCTTTAACAATTTGATCCCCAAATACCTAAACTGAATCTTTAATCTTCCTTATGTCTAAGTCTTTCAATCAAGTCACTTGACCTACATTACGTAACTATTGGTGTGAAGCAGATCCCAAGAATAAGGTCATTACATGAAATTTCAATGAAAACATTCCTTAAAATCAGTAAAATCTGAGCAAAAACAGTGAAGTCATTCTAAGGCTTACTATCCAAAACTAACAACTCCAAGAACATCAAGTTTAGGACAATCTCTCGGCAATTTTGGACAAGGATCTTACGTGTGACTGCTGTAATGTTCCACAAAGGATGTTGCTTTTAGAAATTTAATTAAAATTGTATAAAAATAAATTCTGAGAAGAAAACAAGTGGAGAATATTGGACAAAAACAACGTCTTAACTTTATGGAAAGTAAGGTACGTTACATCAATTTTTTTTACCGAATAGGAACTTACTAAAAAAACCTAAATTTTATAATAGAGAGAGAGAGAGAGAGAGAGAGAGAGAGAGAGAGAGAGAGAGAGAGAGAGAGAGAGAGAGAGAGAGAGAGCAATATCTATCAGGTAATATTAATTCAACAAATCTCCATCAGGTACCATTATGTAAACAGGATTTCAAAATGGCTTTGATAATTTAGATTAACTTTACCTTGATTCTCACTGGCTTACTGCATCAATATTAAAACCTATCAAATTAAGAAATTGCTCAATCTTAACGTTATATTAAGGACTGATTAAAACCACTAAAGGCAAATATTCATGCAGAAACTTAGTCAATTTCTTAGTGAATCAGATAGATGGATTTGACAAGATTCTCTTTAGCAATTATTTGAATAGAGGTAGCTATGGGATCAATGCTTGTACTACAGTATAGGGATAGACAAGTAAGATTTTAGCTTATTTTGAAAGTATTTCAAAATGGAAACCAACATGGAGATCACGAACTCTGCAGACATAAGTTAGGCCAAGTAAAAGTTATGAAATAGAATTGATAAAAGTAATATTACAGAAATAAACTAATCTCAAACTGAAAGATGCATCTAAACTTTAAAATAAACTATAAACAAAATCTAAATGAGATGAGTTATGAAAGCAGAAGAATAATTAAAGAAATGGTTTGAAGATAACAGTTCCAAGAATTTTGAATAATGCAAAAAATAGGTTTTAGAAGTTAAGAGTGTAAAGTACAAAGTTAATTACCCAGCAGTCACACGTATTGATAATTTGTTTAAAAGTGTTACATAAATTCACAGATAATATTACTCATTGACAAAAGTCTAGAGCAGGAATGTCAAACTTAAATCCTTTCGAGGTCCAATTATGCATAAATGTTCATGTCGTTAAAAAAAAATTCTGAAAATATTGTCATTATGAAGCACGAAGATCGAATTTAAAAAATGCCAAAAGAATTTTAACAAATTTATAAAACTAAACTATGACTAGTCAAAATTGAATGTTCGGAGTGGAAATTCAATTCCTTCTATGACAAATTTTAAGATTGAACTAGTCTAAATAAATTTGGTCAAGAACAAGCAGCATTTCGGATATAAATTCTAGAATAAAGTTGAAATTTCGAAAGGAGTAATTCATTAAAGATGCCTTGAGTGAATTAAATGTCTTTGAAGACCTGACAGATTTCCAACTTCAGGGGAACTCCCAAGACTTCATCCTTGTTGACACCTGCAGTTGTAGAAGGTCCAGTGAGACTTCCATCTTCCTTCAAGAATTCCTTTCTTCTTGTCATGGTTTCTTTAATCCTGTGGAGAGAAAATGGAAATATCAGTTTGACTTATGAATGGATATTTTACTACACAACAAAATTTTCTGGACACAAATGCAGCCTGAAATTACATATAAAAAATCCAGGCTATATTATCAGTTCAGGACTTGCAAAGATTGCTTACCAGAAAACATGAAATATGAGGTTAGGCTCAAGCTAAACTTAACAGAAATAGATAATGAGAATGATATATACAATGGAGGATGAAATATCTTTAGAGGGAGAAAGGATTGATGAGGTAGAATCATTTAATTATTTAGGAACCATGATCTCTAATACAGGATCTCTAAAATTTAAGGTCAACGAAAGATTGAAAAAAAAAAATGGTACAATTGAGACGATTTCTTTGCCTCGAGTTTTCCTCCTATCAAAATAACGTGTTCATTTTATTTATAATTATTTATGTCTTTAATGGGAGCCGATTGAAATAAAGAAATTCAGTTCTTTATAACGAAAATATAACAATAATTGTTACGCAGATGTACTTTTGTAAGCAAGAGATGGCTGGCCTTATAACAACTCGGCCGGTTGAAACGTTTAAAGTCTCACGCGAAGAGAAATGCGAATGTTTACACATCCATTAATAAGAATTCAGAATGAATTTTATAAATGATAAATTTTATTATTATAGATAATTTTATTATGTTTTGAAGGATAGAAATTCTTTATTTACGATGTACATCATTTTTTAATTTTGAATGTTATATATAAAAAATTCTTATATAAATTTTAGTAGTATATAGATATTAAGAAAAATATTTTATGAGTAGTCAAGTGTTTGTCCATAACGGTACTCAATACTTTCTATGTTAGAAAATATCTGTTTATTATTAATGGTGATTTAACCACCTGTAATACATCATGTTTGGTATGAGGATGAAATACAGTCATATTACTAGCTACCACTACATCCACAATCATGTTTAATGATAAGTTGTATAGACGGAGTAGCAATGGGTTCCCCGTGTGGACCAACCTTTATGTTATTGTGAAAAGGAAATGGCCGAGTGATTGCCCTGTCAAATTTAAGCCTTTCTTGTACTGTCCATATGTAGACATTTTTACTTTTAAAAAATTAAGGCCATTTAAACCAGTTTTCAGTTTATCTAAATTCAAAGCGTCTTAATATAAAATTTACATAAGAAAGTAAACAGGATGATACTTTGCCTTTTCTCAATATTTTGGTCTCTCGGAAACGTAATACCTTTGAAACCTCAGTATTTCGGAAAAAATAATCTTTTACAGGTCTACGCTCTCCCTTTTTAAGTTCGGAACCAAAAATCTACAAAATTAATTCAATAAAAACGTTGTTATATAGATGTTACCATTATTATTATTAAGTTACAACCCTAATTGGAAAAGTGGGATGCTGTAAACCCAAGGGCTCCAAACATGGCAAATAGCCCAGTGAGGAAAAGAAATAAGGAAAAACTACAAGAGAAGTTTAAGAACAATAATAACAATAAAATAAATATTTCCTATATAAACTACAAAAACTTTAACAAAACAAGAGGAAAATAAATCAGATAGAATAGTGTGCCAGAGTGTACCCTCAAGCAAGAGAAATATCACATAATATTGGATGTATTTAATTCAAGTAATTTTTTTTTTTCATTCAGTAGATTGAAATTTTAAAATATACAATTTGAATATCTTAAAGCAGATATCTATAATAATTTTGGAAAGGTTTTAAAAAGGAATAAAAATCTATGGTTTTCTCTATATATTGACAAATAGTTTGTCGTATTAATTCAACCAAAGTTTTGGTACCATTACAGATGTCAACGGATTTGAGCAATGGTCTCAAACTTCAGAATATGATATAAAAGTTAAAGATGAAGCAAATAAGACATTGGAAGAAGTTATCATTCCACTAACATTCATACGTACATAAACCAAGGCACTTCCACAAATTTGGAGGCGGGTTGGTAGCCGACATCAAACATATGAAAAAAAGGGGACCTCTACTCTCTACGTTCCTCCCAGCCTAACAAGGGACTCAACCGAGTTCAGCTGGTACTGCTAGGGGTGCCACAGCCGACCCTCCCCCGTTATCCACCACAGATGAAGCTTCATAACGCTGAATCCCCTACTGCTGCTACCTCCGCGGTCATCTAAGGCATCGGAGGAAGCAGCAGGGGCTACCGGAACTGCGTCACAATCGCTCGCCATTCATTCTTATTTCTAGCATGCTCTCTTGCCTCTCTCACATCTATCCCCCAGAGCTCTCTTCACTCCAATTCATTCACCCAAACCTTGGCCTTCCTCTTGCACTTCTCCCTTCAACTCTTGCATTCATCACCTTCATGAAATAAAAAAAAAAAAGCAACGCGAGATTTAAGGACAATGCAATGGTCGCTGCTGGTGGCTCTATGCAAATGAAGTTTCTAAAGCTTAAACCAAATCAACCAAACCACTGTGGAACCAACACTCAAACTGTTTATCGTCTAGAGTACATTTTCTAAGTATCTGAAATATGGCAAGGCCCTTCTAATTGATAAATGTTGTAGAACTCTCTCTCTGGTACCTTCACAATCTAGTATCTCTACATCTTGCCGTGAAGAAATTCTGAATTACACCCAGTGTACTTCCAAAAACACCTACACATTCATGAAGAAAACCATGACAACAGCAGCTGAGACTAAGTAGAACTATGCTATAGGAAGGAACCAAAGTGATGTTTGAGAGAGAGAGAGAACGCATTTCAGCACTGTTATTGTGTTGATCTCAACCAAATTCTGCGAGTAGGACAAATTAGGTCTGAAGCCTCCTGACCTTCTTAAAGATCAAATGCTAAAAATCAATCCCATCTAAGAGTGTTATTTGTAGATCAAGAGGTGAACAACATCCTGCTGATGAACGTTAATCAAAGAGTTGAACAAGTAAGAAATGTGAAAAAGGTTAACCTAAGCTTCGTTTACAAACCATATTATCGACTGTGATTCTTAACAACTTGAATTGTTCACATCTTTTACAGTTAATTGTTGAAATTAAGAAGGGAAGGGGGTTTGAAAAGGGAAGGGGGGGTTTAAGAAGGGAAGGGGGGTTTGAAAAGGGAAGGGGGTTTGAAAAGGGAAGGGGGTTTGAAAAGGGAATGAGGTATTTGAAGGGAAGGGGGTATTTAAAGGGGAAAGGGGGGTATATACAGGGGAAAGGGGTGTTTTAAAGGGGAAGGGGGTATTTTAAAGGGAAGGGGGTATTTTAAAGGGGAAGGGGGGTATTTTAAAGGGAAGGGGGTATTTTAGAGGGGAAGGGGGTATTTTAAAGGGGGAGGGTGTTTTAAAGGGGGAGGGGTGTTTTAAAGGGGAAGGGGATATTTTACAGGGGAAGGGGGTATTTTAAAGGGGAAGGGGGTTTTGTAAATGGGAAGGGGGGTATTTTAAAAGGGAAGGGGGTATTTTAAAGGGGAAGGGGGGTGTTTTTAAAGGGGAAGGGGGTGTTTTAAAGAGGAAGGGGGTATTTTAAAGGGGAAGGGGGGCTTTAAAGGGAAAGGGGGTGTTTTAAAGGGGGGAGGGGGTATTTTAAAGGGGAAGGGGGATTTTAAAGGGGAAGGGGGTATTTTAAAGGGGAAGGGGGATTTTAAAGGGGAAGGGGGTATTTTAAAGGGGAAGGGGGGTGTTTTCAAGGGGAAGGGGGCTTTAAAGGGGAAGGGGGTGATTTAGAGGGGAAGGGGGTGTTTTAAAGGGGAAGGGGGTATTTTAAAGGGGAAGGGGGTATTTTAAAGGGGAAGGGGGTGTTTTAAAGGGGAAGGGGGTATTTTAAAGAGAAAGGGGATTTTTAAAGGGGAAGGGGGGTATTTTAAAGGGGAAGGGGGTATTTTAAAGGGAAAGGGGCGTTTTAAAGGGGAAGGGGGTATTTTAAAGGGGAAGGGGGTATTTTAAAGGGGAAGGGGTGTTTTAAAGGGGAAGGGGGTGTTTTAAAGGGGAAGGGGGTATTTTAAAGGGGAAGGTGGTGTTATAAAGGGGAAGGGGGTATTTTAAAGGGGGAAGGGGGGTACTTTAAAGGGAAAGGGTGTTTTAAAGGGGAAGGGGGGTGTTTTAAAGGGGAAAGGGGTATTCTAAAGGGGAAGTGGGTGTTTCAATGGGGAAGGGGGTATTTTAAAGGGGAAGGGGGTGTTTTAAAGGGGAAGGGGGTATTTTAAAGGGGAAGGGAATATTTTATAGGGGAAGGGGTGTTTTAAAGGGGAAGGGGGTGTTTTAAAGGGGAAGGGGATATTTTACAGGGGAAGGGGATATTTTAAAGGGGAAGGGGGGTTTTAAAGGGGAAGGGGGTTCTAGAGGGGAAGGAGTTTTAAAAGAGAAGAGATTTCAAAAGGAAGCGGTTTTAAAAGAGAAGGTGGTTTAAAAGGGGAAGGGTATGAAATAAGTCAGGAAATGTTGTAAGTTGTAAAAGAAAAATTTTCACATGACACTCTTCAACTTTTGATTATCATATACCAATATGACGTTCCAAAGATCTATTAAAGAACTGCGTATGTGAATAGTAACGCCTTTTTAATAAAATATTTACTAACTACAGTTGATGAAGAATAACAACGTTGATAAGGGAGAGAGAGAGAGAGAGAGAGAGAGAGAGGAGAGAGAGAGAGAGAGACTTTAGAACTACCTTTGATTAAAGGTAATGGGAACTTTGTTGTACCTCAAAAACGACGAGTACGATGAGGACAGGGAAGTGGGGAATATGGGGAAAGGATAAGTACCCCTGGATACAATCCAGTACTTAAAGCTTCTTCATATGTCTTCACTCTGATGAACCCCCCCCCCTCCCCCCCCTCTCCCTCTCTCTCTCTCTCTCTCTCTCTCTCTCTCTCTGAAATCCCCTCCCCCCCTCTCCCCCCCTCTCTCTCTCTCTCTCTGAAATAACTATCATCCAAGATCAGGCTTGTATAAGAAACCTAACCTTCCACAACTATTTACAAACACACCCACACACAACTGACCAGACTTATACAGGGATTGAAACATTGTTTAACAATTAACATTGGATCTAAAAGTTCGTACGTCAGTGTGCGTGTGTGTGTGTCTGTCTGTGTTACACTTAAGAAATGCAACATTATACCAGAGGATCTTGAGGCTAAGTGCCTCCAACAGACCGCTGTGGCATTCGTTGTGCATTGCGGGAGTAACAAGCAGACGAAAGAATCCTAGCAAAGAAGCAACGATTCAGGGAACAAAGACCAAATCATCCTATGGGAAAAGGCCAAGTCTGTGGTTCTGTGGTTCTATGATTGGTCTGAACCGTCACACACACACAAAACACTATTTTAATCATCATCACCAGAGTTTTCATCTAAAGAAGCAGTAGTCTCATCAAAATCCAAGGACGCATTTATAAGGAATAAAACTTCCATCGATCAAACTAAGGAAACTTAAAACCGTGTCGAGTTCACGAAGAGACCACAAAAATATAGTCGTCTAAGTTTCTACTATTAAAGGATCACACTAACTTGAAACACCTCTCGAATCTTATTCGTGTGGCATCGTGTATCACGTAGACCTACAAACAAACAATGGAGAGAGAGAGAGAGAGAGAGAGAGAGAGAGAGAGAGAGAGAGAGAGAGAGAGATTGTATCAGGAATGTGATTGTGGGTGTGGGAAAGGGGTGTGGGAAACGGGTGTGGAAGTGTGGGAGGAAGACTGCCCACTTTGATGCTCATATGTCAAAAGAATTGATTGCGTAAAACTAAATTAAAAAAAAAAAAAAAAACTAAGGGGACACTCAATAGAGCGCAGACCTCCGCTTTGGTAGCTTATTTCTCAACCTTGACCTTTCACCTTTACAGTATTAATTGGTTCACCCAAATATGAACCAAGTTTTTGTGACAACGATGTCCAAACTTATGACTGATTACGTGAATTGGACATTTTGTTTGACCGTGACCTTGACCTTCCAGAATTTAACCACTTCAAGATTTTTACATAACAGGTAAGTTTCGTTACTCAAGATTGAAATTGTGGTCAAGAAACTGACCACAAACACAAACACACAAAAGAAGGGGCGAAAACATAACCGCCTTCCAACTTCGTTGGCGGAGGGAAAAAGTATATATATTTCTTGCTAGACTGACCCTATGACAATATCACATTCGACCAAGATCATTTCTACATATTACCCGATAGATTTTCGCTTAAATACAACCCATTCATTGTAAACCCACACTTTATTACCAAAATAATGGTAGAATTGTTTGAGAGAGAGAGAGAGAGAGAGAGAGAGAGAGAGAGAGAGAGAGAGAGAGTGCGTCATACTGATGAACTGCGTAAAAATATTTGGCTGGTTTTATTTAACTATAGTTGTTTAGTCACTTCATAAGGAGGGGTCCTAGTTAAAAAACATGAAAGGAATCTCTCTCTCTCTCTCTCTCTCTCTCTCTCTCTCTCTCTCTCTCTCTCTCTCTCTCTCTCTCTCTCTCTCAAATAACTAACATCCAAGATTAGGCCTTCAAGAGGAAACTGAAGACTTTCTTATTCCATGAGTCGTATGACAGTGACGATTCGACCGAAAAAAACATAGCTAATAAGAAAACCTAATAAATCAAGATTCAATTAGATAATTAGCTAACACTAAGAATATATGATAATAGGAGGGAAGTACAAACACCTCCACCCCCCACCCCCCTTCTACCAACAAGAAACAAGAATCCATCTATTTCCACAAAAAATCACCCACAGAAAAATATTGAATTAAATAATGAATGTGATTTTATGAAAATTAAATTGTTTTAATCCTCAAATCAACACTCAGTATACCTCTAGTCTTTTGATAGTTTATAGATTATTTTACCAGCAAAAGATACCATCTAAATACAAAGGATTATATTAAAACTTTAGTTTTCAAAGGACTTACTGGTTCTTCCTAACGTCGGCTGGTATTACGTGATATTAGGGTTGTGGTGGCCTGGTGGTATCGTCCTTAGCTCATTTGGTGGCTTCAACCTCACCGTCCATGTGAGCTAAGGAATGGGGGGTTTGGAGGAGCCTGCAACCATTGCCTGGCCCTCCTTGGTCCTAGCTTGGGTGGAGAGGGGGCTTGGGCGCTGGTCATATGTATTAAGGTCAGTCTCTAGGGCCTTGTCCTGCTTGATAGGGCAATGTCAGTGTCCCTTGCCTCTTCCATTCATGAGTGATCTTTAAACCTTTAAGGAGGGATCAGATCAGAAAGCGCCACGCCCCCTTTATTGGTTGGTATGTCGAGGAATGTCTGAAAGAAAAATCAAGATGTTAGAAGGGCCACGAACAGAATTTGCAATACTAGAATTACAAGTGAAACTAACAACGAAATGTTATGAAAAAAGTAACATATCTCTGTGTGTGTTGAGGAAAATGTCTTCAAGCAACAATAATTTAACCTAACTCCTTTCCTCTATGAAGGTATGATTATCTCTCTCTCTCTCTCTCTCTCTCTAAGATGAAGTTCAGCTAAACAGTTATAGTGATTTGTAAAATATGGTCATTAAATTGATCTCCGCCACCCATGTTAAATGCTTCGAGGTGTCCAAGTACACTTGGTGAAAGACGAAATATGGTAACATTTCCAAAATTATGACTAAAATAGAATTCTTGGAGTCTAGCTCTTGTATCTAGCTAGCATTTATAACAAATTCATTGCATCCCCCCCCCCTCTCTCTCTCTCTCTCTCTCTCTCTCTCTCTCTCTCTCTCTCTCTCTCTCTCTCTCTCGTTTTAAATACTTGTTCGCTAAATGTTTAAGGCAGTTGCACAACTCTCTCTCTCTCAATCTCTGACTATGAATTAATCTAATCGAATGTAAATCGTCTCTTTAAGGCGGGAGAGAGAGAGAGAGAGAGAGAGAGAGAGAGAGAGAGAGAGAGAGAGAGAGAGATTTTCCAAGCAATGACACAAAAAATGCTAAATGAACAATTAACCACATAACACACACACACACACAGAGAGAGAGAGAGAGAGAGAGAGAGAGAGAGAGAGAGAGAGAGAGAGAGAGAGAGAGAGAGATTTTCCAAGCAATGACACAAAAAACGCTAAATGAACAATTAACCACATAACGCAGATAAATGAAAGCACTGGCCCACTGTAAGCGATCTTGCCTTGCAAGTACTTATAGAAACGAATTTGGTCAAAAACCCATAACAACACTGGAGTCTTGCAACCACTCTTTGTCCTCTGGGGCAAAAAGATACAACTCCTTTAATGCCACGGGAGACTTTTCAGCATCTTTAGCAACCATTAAAAAATGCAAACTTTTCGTGAGCCTTTTTATTATATATTAGTTTCACCATTCTTACTAAATACTAATCATCATAGACTTCTTCATTAGTAAAATGTTCGTTGTCTGCTTTACTGTCTATCGAAGTCATAACACGAACAATATTTCGCATTGACATTTCAGAAAAGTCACTTGCCGTCAAATAGGAAAATAATCTAATTTAGACACGAGAAAATAAAAAATGAACCACAGAAATGTAAAATACTGATAATAAATATACTTGTTAGTATCAAATAGATAAAATTTGCACAAGAGACTGGCATTATACGCAAAATATTTCTGCAAAACCATGGTATTATTATTATTATTATTATTATTATTATTATTATTATTATTATTATTATTATTATTACAAGCTAAGCTACAACCCTAGTTGGAAAAGAAACATGCTACAAGCCCTAGGGCTCCAACAGGGAACAATAGCCCAGTGATGAAAGGGGAACAAGGAAATAAACTACTACAGATGTAATAAACAATCAAAATGAAATATACTAAGAACAGTAACAACTAATATCTTTTATATAAAAACTATGAAATTCAAAAGCAGGAAAATGAGATTAGATAGAACAGCGTACCCGAGTGTACCCTCAAGCGAGAGAACTCTAATTGACATTTTGTTTGTATCGAGTCTACACCAATAAGTTTTGTAGCCACATTATACAGTTACTCTATTAAACAAATACACTAATACATATATGAATAGAAGTGATGGACTGTAGCCCGACACACACACACACACACACACACACTGTCAGTGACTCCAATGGGCAGTTAACATAAGGTCGGTAATGGTTTGCGACTTTCGGATACTTAGTGAATGTGACTGTACAATGAGGCCAAGTCAAATTCCCTCGAGCGTAGACCTCCGCCGTGGCAGCTTATTTCTCTATCTTTTGCTTGACCTTGACCTTTGACCTTAACATGTATTAATTGGCATGGATTTTCATACACTCATATATGAACGAAATTTGAAGTCTTTATGACAATGATGTGCAAACTTATGGCTGATTACGGGAATTGGACATTTTATTTGACCATGACCTTGACCTTTGACTTTGACCATCCAAAATCTCATCATTCTGAGCTTCCCTGCAAGTTTCATTGCTCTACAATTAAAATTGTGGTCAGGAAGTTGTTCACAAACAAACACACACACACAAACAGTAGCTAAAACAATCAAGAATTATGGAGGGATTTAAAAACAAAAACTTGAAGGATTTAACTAAGAATTCTGTAATTATTGAGGGATTTAACCATGACTACTTCAGAGAATCAACCAAGAATTCTTGAGATTTAACAACGAATTCTTTGGGATTCAAACACGAATTCTTGAGGGATTTAACCATGAATTCTGGGGGTAATTTAACCCTGAATTCTTGAGGGATTTAACCATGAATTCTGGGGTAATTTAACCCTGAATTCTTGAGGGATTTAACCATGAATTCTGGGGTAATTTAACCATGAATTCTGAAAGGATTTAACGACGAATTCTGAAGGGATTCAAACACGAATTCTTGAGGGATTTAACCCTGAATTCTGGGGTAATTTAGCTATGAATTCTGAAGGGATTTAACGAATTCTGAAGGGATTTAACGACGAATTCTGGAGGGATTTAATCAAGAATTCTGGAGGGATTTAACCACGAATTCTAGAGACTTAACGACGAATTCTGGAGGGATTTAATCAAGAATTCTGGAGGGATTTAACCACGAATTCTAGAGGGATTTAGCCACGAATTCTAGAGGGATTTAGCCACGAATTCTAGAGGGATTTAGCCACGAATTCTAGAGGGATTTAGCCACGAATTCTGGAGGGATTTAACCACGAATTCTAGAGGGATTTAACCACGAATCTTAAGGAGATTTAACCACAAATCTCTGGGGATTTAATTCCGATTCCTAGGGTAAGATTATTTACACGTTGAGAAAAATATTATTGCTCAAACCCTTCTTTGACATCACGAAATTTAACAAATTAAACTATCTGTTTACAAGACCAGACTCTCCATATACTGCTGAATTATTCAGAGCTATTGTTTTCCTCTATTACTTTTCCATAATTCAAAACAATTCGACACATGGGAAATACGTTAGTTAAAAAAAAAAAAAAAACTATAGAACTATAAAGAAAGAAAACTAGTCTTGTTTCCTCACTAAACGACCTAAACTGACGTCGTTAACATAATCAACCAAAGAGAAGTTCGTAAAACCAATGTACATTTGATATATTTATTTAAAATATATAATAAATAAAAAATGGAGTTATTACTTAAAAGTGTCCATAAAATATACAATTCACAAATAATGACAATTTTGAGTAATTATGAAAATTAGAGGAAACCAAATGATTTGAATAATTTGGCAGTCAATGGAGTGTGTGTGGCGTCTTTTGTAAACAAACATGAAGGTTAACAATGTCTTTTTCCGAATGAAGACAAAAGCCATTTTGGGAGAACAAATCGAGATTGTAAAAAACAATAATTGCCTCTGAAAATATTTTTAAACGAACATTTATTTCCAAAAAGAAATTTAATGTTTTTACGAACGATATAAAAAGACTATGAATTGGTAATAGAGATTTCGAGATTTTCCAATAATTGGTATCAAAGCCACAAATAGGCCTAAATGCTCAAAACTTCCTCTGAATGAATAAGTATATTAATGAATTACAATTACACCTATAAATTAATAAACTATTTATGATTTAATCAATATATTCACAACTAATTACTTAATGACAGTACTACCATGGTCTTCCACTGTCTTGGGTTAGAGTTCTCTTGCTTGAGGGTACACTCGGGCACACTGTTCTATCTAATTTCTCTTCCTCTTGTTAAAGTTTTTATAGTTTATATAGGAGGTATTCATTCTAATGTTGTTACTGTTCTTGAAATACTTATTTTCCCTTGTTTCCTTTCCTCACTGGGCTATTTTTCCTGTTGGAGCCCCTTAGTTTATAGCATCCGGCTTTTCCTAACAAACTAAAACGAATACGAATACTAAAACTAAAACTCAAACTAAAACAAAACGAATACGAAAACTCAAACTAAAACGAATACTCAAACTCAAACGAATACGAAAACTCAAACTCAAACTCAAACTCATACTAATACTAATACTCAGACGAATACGAACACGAATATGAATACTCAAACTCAAACTAATTCTAATACTAATACTAATAATACTAATACTCAAACGAATACGAATACGAAAACTCAAACTCAAACTAATACGAATACGAATACGGAAACTCAAACTCAAAAGAATACGAATACGAAAACTCAAACTCAAACTCAAACTCATTCTAATACTCAAACTCAAACTCAAACGAATACGAAAACTCAAACTCAAACTCAAAAGAATACAAATACGAATGTGAAAACTCAAACTCAAACTCAAACTCATTCTAATACTCAAACTCAAACTCAAACGAATACGAAAACTCAAACTAATACGAATACGAATACGAAAACTCAAACTCAAACGAATACTCAAACTCAAACGAATACGAATACTCAAACTCAAACGAATACTCAAACTCAAACGAATACTCAAACTCAAACGAATACTCAAACTCAAACTCAAACGAATACGAAAACTCAAACGAATACGAAAACTCAAACGAATACGAAAACTCAAACTCAAACTCAAGCGAATACGAATACGAATACTCAAACGAACTCAAACTCAAGCGAATACGAATACGAATACTCAAACGAACTCAAACTCAAACGAACTCAAACTCAAACGAATACGAATATGAATACGAAAACTCAAACTCAAACAAATACGAATACGAAAACTCAAACTCAAATGAATACGAATACGAAAACTCAAACTCAAACGAATACGAAAACTCAAACTCAAACTAAAACTAAAAATAATCCTCAAACTCAAACTCATACGAATACGCAAACTCAAACGAATACGGAAACTCAAACTAATAATAATAATAATAATATTATTATTATTATTATAAGAGCACTGTTTAATAATGACTTGAATTATATCAATAAACTTAAAATGTAATTTTCATTGAAAACTGTTAAAAAATATACATTTCTCAGCCGTATTTCGGTAAAATACAGGAGACCGTAATTTTACTTTGTTATTATCTTTCACGGGTTGGTGACTGTAATATCACTCCTTTACGTCAATATATCCGTTTTTAAAAGGATAAATATCTGGCAACATTTATTCCAGGATTTTTATTGCTTTTCTATACGGCAAATTTTAAGCAATTTAAATTACACTCGTAAAAATGCCATCAGTATTAATTTCAATTATATTAATATAATTTTGATTACATCAGAAATAATAATTTATATATGTTTAATAACTAGAACAAATAAGTAAAAAAAAATACACCAGTAATGTATAAATTAAATACATAATAAATGGACATCTCAGTTCGCTGTATCTATAAATTAAGTCCAATTAATTATTATAATTAGCATAAATCACCACAGAGCATAAAAAGATTATACAATTGAAAAAGGCCAAACAAAATAAATAACTTCAACTCTGACCAACATTAATCGTCGATAAAAATGTCTAAATTTCGTGGTCCACTTGGTCCAACCATCAACTCTCTCACCTGTCAGTCACACCTTAATGACAGGTAGTTACTCAATCCCTCAACTACCGGTGATATATATATATATATATATATATATATATTCCAGACAGGAATAAAAACATGTCTGAAGCCTTTGTCCTGCACTGGACTAGAAAAAGCTACAATATATATATATATATATATATATATATATATATATATATATATATATATATATATATATATATATATATATACACACACACACACACACACACACACAGCCATTTCTAGTCCACAACCGGACAAAGGCTTCAGACATGTCTTTAATTATGTCTGGTGTCTGGCCAATTTTCATCATATTTCTTACATTTTAATCAAACCAACGTCTTATATTAACAAATAAAATGTCTATTTTTCTATAGATTTCATAACTATAATCCTACCAATTATATATATATATATATATATATATATATATATATATATATATATATATATATATATATATATATATAAATTCAAAATCAATGTCTAAATCTACCACTCAACTGACCTTTGATCTTCACTCCTTCAGGGCTCGTAGGGAAATGCTCTGAAAACCATTGTATATTCCCTCATCCAATCAGAGGCCTCCAACAGAACCCCTTTGTAAGCCAATCTCTCATTGGCTTAAACATTCATTCTTTGGCTAAGATGCTTAGAAGCTGTATTCCTATTGGCTGGAGTCTTCCAGTCAATTTTCATTCAGTGTATTTTCAAAGGAAAATTATATCATGGCCAGTAACATATTTGACATAAACTAATACTAAATTTATGTAAATTAATATGCCAAATTGGAAATTGAATAAAAGTAAAATTTAGTATAATAAACCGTAGAATTGAAGAATTGAGAGACCTTGGCAAACAAGCAAACAAGGTGGTTAGTTCTTCCAAAGAGAGTCATTTTCTGTAATAACTTAAGCATTTTTTTGAGCCAACAAATTTGAAGAAAATAATTTCATTAATGTATTTTAACGATATAAAAAAAACTTTGATTATTATTATTATTATTGTTATTATTATTATTATTATTATTATTATTATTATTATTATTATTATTAGCTGAGCTACAACCCTAGTTGGAAAAGCAGGATGCTATAAACCCAAGGGCTTATGGGAAAATTATCCCAGTGAGGAAAGGAAATAAACATGAGATAGGAAAACATAAATTAAGATGAATGTCTAAATATTAATCATTTCTCCCAATGATAATATAAAAAAATTAAATTATCTTCGTACATATATATATATATATATATATATATATATATATATATATATATATATATATATATATATATATATATATATATAAAGCATTCACCACAGGACATAGGCCTCAGACATGTCCTTATTCATGTCTGGGATTTGGCCAGTTTTCATTAACACGTTGGCCAGTGCGAATTGGTGATGGTGGGAGATTTTTGTCTGATCCCTCAAAGCAAACCAACCTAGTAGGCCTATTGTTCAGTATCAAACTCTCTCTCTCTCTCTCTCTCTCTCTCCCTCTCTCTCTCTCATATCAGGGACACGTTGCATAGACCCTTTAGGGAAAGCCTACAGTGTACTGCATGAGGTGTGCCGTCGACATTTAATATTTCATTGATCCTTATAAAGAAGAATGGACGAATAAGCTATAAGGTGATGGTTGACAGCTCTTGGACAAAGTGTGGGAAGAGAGACAACGCAGACCTCCACCGCGGGAGCTTCTTTCTTGACCTTTTGCTTGACCTTGATCTTGACCTTTGACCATAACATGTATTAATTGGCGTGGATTTTCATACACTCAAATATGAACCAAGTTTGAAGTCTCTGTGACAACGATGTCCAAACTTATGGCTAATTACGTGAATTGGACATTTTGCTTGACCGTGACCTTGCCCTTTGACCCTGACCTTCCAAAATTTAATCTTATCCAGCTTTTTACATAATAGTTAATCCCTGCAAATTTCATTACTCTGCAATTAAAATTGTGGCCAGGAAGCTATTCAACAAACAAACACACACAAACAACCTCCTTCCAACTAACCTTAGGATTCTGGTGCAAGCGGCAAACATGAATCAGTTAAATAAGCAGCCAATTTTAGGCTAGTGTCTGGCCTTTCAACACGTTCCATTACAATTAGTATCTCCCGAGCTCTATAGCTCTCAAATTGCAGTCGTAAGCCGACTCTGCTCGCGATGCGATGCGATGCGATGGACCTGTGTTCGATTCTAGTTAATACCAAGTTATTAGAAGATAGATAAGACAGAGTATCCAATATATTATTATTATTATTATTATTATTATTATTATTACAAGCTAGGCTACAACCCTAGTTGGAAAAGTAAGATGCTGTAAGCCCAAGGGCTCCAACAGGGAAAAATATGCCAGTGAGGAAAGGAAACAAAGAAATAAACTACAAGAGAAGAATAAACAATGAAAATAAAATATTTCAGGAACAGTAACAACATGAAATTAGATCCTTCTCATATAAACTATAAAAAACTTCAAATACAGGAGGAAGAGCAACAACACAGAACAGCGTGCCCCAAGCAAGAGAACTCTAATCCAGGACAGTGGAAGGCCATGGTACAGACAAAATAATGTGGGCCAATATGAAATCTAATTTGCCAAGTACAAAGACATACCAGCTCTGAATGCCACTCGGCTTGAGGCCAACGAGAGGATGATATGGTCTCCCGAGACTCTGAGTGACCAAATCTCAGTCGAGCATATGACGCATTAGTTTGAAAAGAAGAAAGGTGTAGATGGAGAGTTGGTGCAAAGAGTATTAGTAAGGTTCCTCATGGCCAGCCACAGGGTTTGCATAAAAGAGGCTAATGGCTGGAAACTTCCCGTTCAACTTGAAGATATTTTCCGCCATTCGAGGGTATAGAGATTCATCTGTACCTACTACAATTACTAGACAACTGAGCTAGTCTTTTACCACAGTCCTGGCTGACAGTTCTTCGTCGTGGCAAACCACACACTCATCTACTTTGATGACTGAGAGAGTGAATCATCGTTCCTTCCTACTCGTTAACATGTATCAGTATGGACATATTTTCATCATCAACAGAACTGGATGAGGTATCAGTCAATCTTTTGAGGCTGACCAACGAAGAGAACATTGGTGTTTGTGCCCATTGGATGACCGATGACGAGCTGGTCATTCCTGCTGAGGTACGAATCGCGCTGTTGCCTCCCGGAATTCGCCGAGGCAAGAATCTGTAGTAATGACTCTTTGTGTTCTATTTTGGGGAAAGATCATACTTCTCATTGTAAGAGCTACTGTACCTGGGCCCCTAGACGTCATGGTTAGTCAACTACTAAGATTCCTAGAGAGAACAGGGGAGTAAACACCAGTGGAGCTGGTGAGCAATTCCTTTGATGGCAGAGTGGAGGTATTCCCGAGTGGACTGATGATTTGGCAAGTCATACCTCATGTTAAGTCACTTTGTGTTTAATTGTTTATTTAGTTAGTCTGTAAAAAAAAAGCCACCAAATTCATAAGCAGGACTCGAAAAGGTTCAAAGAGAACTTTATTCTCAAAAAATATAGCTTCGGTGGTTATGAACCCCAGGACACGTCTCCAGAGATAATTCATCTGTCTTTCCTCACCTTGGAGGGGAATCCTGACATTCCACGACTTCCTTCTCCATCAACTTTCACTAAGGCGTAAGACACATCTGCGGTGTGCCCTCGTATTCAGCCACCTGAAGAGATCGCCGCCGCCGCCGCCGCTAAATCTCGCCGATATCGCCGACGTTTTTCGCCGATTTTTCGCCGAATTCGTCGCCGATTTTCGCCGTTTTTTCGACGATTTCGCTGCAGTTGATGCTGTTTTGACAAGGGCCTTGCCCCTGAATTGGCTGTAATCAGCCCCCTCATATAAGAGAACCTACATTGACAATATAGGCTAAGCTTTGCCTCTGTCTACATAACTTTATCTTACTAATAGATCCTCCTGTGGAAAATCTGGTAGCCGTTGTGGTCTGAAAACTCCAGTTGAAGCAAGGCCAAAGGTCAAAACTTCCCACTCTCGCCGTCTGTGGCAAGTGGCATAGGACTGTTAGACTTGGCGCCTATAAGCCAAGTTGTTGATTAGACAATAGGTATTTATTCTTGGTAACTGGCGAAATAAGCCAGCATTCAGATAGAGTTAGGAGTTAGCTCTAATAAAAACTTTTTTTTAGGATTCCACTGAGTTTGTTTATTACCCCCAAACCTCCCTACCTGCAGGAATAGACTGCTGGGCCGTCTTAGTGCGTGAACGCAGTAAGAAGGCTCCCCAACAGCTATTTGTGCAGGCTAGTACATAGCTAAAAAGAGTTAGTTTCAGCACTGCTCTAGCAATAGGATAGTTAGCATATCCCCCATATAACTAACGAAATTGTGTTCCATTTTCAGATTCTTTATTTCGTTCTTATTACTCCTACTGTAACTTTGTTTGGGGCCCTAGGGCTTAAAGAGTTGGACAACCCCACCAGACACACTGTCTGTCTTTTCGATCTTTTGATCAACCCCTTACCTTTCAACCCGCAAAGGACTTATCCTGGAGATCTGTTGATGAACTCCCAGGAATAGAATTAGAAGCCATGGCTTCTGAAGAGGTGCTGATGCACCCTGATCTCCAACCATGCCCTGAACTGACCACAGACCCCACGAAAAGGAAGAGAATGACCCTAGATACTGACTCAGACGAGCAAGGAAACCAAACCTGGACCGAAGTAAATAGGAAAAAGAAGCTACCTAGAAGGAATCACGCAAGATTTAATGAAACAATGCATACCCAACAACAAGGGAACCCCAACGGACAGATCAACGACCAGCCAGCTAGGAAAAACAAGACTTACTTCTTCAGAGTCCTGGCAGGAAACTCATCAGAGACCTTTAAGGCAATTGCAGCCTTTGAGCAGAAACATAAGAAAATCCAAATGGTTGCCAAGCCAAACAGGACAGCCCAGTGGACCATATCCACCAAGGACTCACGAGCTCTGATCACTCTAAGGAGCACCTCAGACATCAAGCTGCAAGAGCTCAAGGAAGACGAAAAGATCAAGAAAGCAGTTGTGGTTGGCTACCCAACTGACATGATGGAAAGCCACCTGCTGAAACTGCCTAATATCACTGCGGCAGAAAGAATGAAGAACAAAGCAGGCTTCTTTACTAAAGCCATTCTGGTAACGTTCAAGGGACCACACCCGAAGAGAGTGGACCTAGGCATCTTTGGCAGCTTCAAGGTTAACAAGTATTACCCTGAACCCCTTAGATGCTATAACTGCCAAAGATTTGGACACCACGAGGACCAGTGCCAAGCTAAGGTCCCAACCTGTGCAGTCTGCAGCCAAAGACACCCCACACAGGAGTGTATCGACAAGAGGGCTGCAGGAATATCTACTGTTGCTAAATGCTCTAATTGCAAAAAAGGACACACAGCAATGGCCTGGGGATGCCCTCAAAGAGTAGCAAGGGTAATTGCTGCCCTCCCCAAGGATAAAAGGGACCCATCAAGAGGAAGAGCGGCCCCCAAACCTTTACCTAGGAAAAGGTTCTACACGCAGGAAGAGCTAAGGAAGCACTCCAGAACAAGATCCACCTCTAGAGCCAGATCCACATCAAGAGCTCCCAAACCTACAACCCAAGGGCCAAAACCAATGCCCAGGACTATTTTTTAAGACCACGGTCTTAAGAACCACCTTAACTAACCTAGTCACACAGGCAGTGACTGGAAAACTAAATGCAGAAGCTATTGCAGCTAGCATTGAACAAGTCCTGCTAGACTTCACCTCTAAGACCAAGTCCTCCCAACCCCCCTCTCATGCTATCCAGCAGATCACCTCCTATCATTCAATCACCCCAATCACCTGTACCTTCCACATCCACAGCACCAGACCCCACCCCTATCATCCCATGCATTCCATCCATCACTCCTTCATCCACTTTCACCCCATCCACCTCATCCACTTCATCCACTGAGGTCAAGGCAATTGCCTTTGCCTCCAGGGACCCAAGGCAGTACTCTTCAACATACAACCAGGTATAAGAGTTCTTAACTGGAACTCAGCCGGAGTAAGACCTAAAATATCCTCCCTAATTGCAGTATGCAAAACAGAGGACATAGACATAATCCTGCTACAGGAAACACACTTAACAACAGAAAGGAAGATCAAAATACCAAGCTACAATGCCTACACAACGCCACAGATAGGCACAGACAGAGGCCTAGCCACCCTAGTTAAGACAAGCATACCAACAACAAGATTACACAACCCCATCCCTTGCGGTATCAACATAGAGACATTAGCAGTAACAATAACACTACTGAATCAAAAAATTGACATATACAATATATACAGGAAAATAAACAGGGAAGACACATTAGAGCTGCAGCTGACACAACTCTTTGCTCACGCAGAAAGAACACCAACAATTATCTGTGGGGATTTTAATGCACACCACCCCATTTTATCATCCCCATCAAGAACAAACCCCTCTGGGGAACACATAGCCTTCGCCCTAGAGGAGTTTGAAGGAATCACCCTCCTAAACACAGGGCATACAACACATGTAAGAGGAGGCAGACTGGATCTGACCTTTGTCACAACAGCAATAGGACATCTAACCAAGTGGCAAGTACACTCAACCCTGATTAGTGATCACTTTGGCACAGTAACAGAATTGGAGATGCAACTACTACCTCCTATTCCACCACCTCCACCAAGATGGAATCAGGATCTAGCAGACTGGGTCTGTTTTCAATTAGCCATAGAGGAATGGGCAGTCAGCTACGTTCCTCCAGAGGACACAGATCACCTAGAAAAAGACCTAGTTGAGGCCTTTCACAATGCAGCCAACAGAGCTATGCCACTAAAAACAACACAAGGTAACTACACATACAAGGACTCCTGGTACTACTGCCCAGAAGTCAGAAGACTAAAAACCAGCCTAAACAGAGTCACAAAAATATACAGAAGAAGATCCACAGTAGAAAACAGAGAGCTACTACAAACAGTCAGAACTGAAACAAATGAAAGAATCCATGAAATCAGAATTGAAAAATGGATGGAATGGTGTTCAAGCCTGTCAGGATACACCACTCTAACTCAGCTTTGGAAATGGCTACGCAGAGTAGCCGGAAAAAAGAGGAAGACTCCAATTGCCACACACCCACACCCACATGAGGAGGCTGAAAGAATTGCAACATCTTTTGCAAACAGAACATTGTCAATCAATCTCTCCCCTGAAACCAGAATGCAACAAGAGCAACTGGCGCCCTCCAGATGGGAAGAGATCAACACAGCCAGCAGGATGACACAGACACCCCATACACAGTTGAGGAGCTAAGAGCAGTACAAAAGACAGGGAAAGACACTGCACCAGGAGCTGACAAAATCACCTACACAATGATCAAACACATGGGTCCAGCAGGTGAAACTGCATTCCTAAGGTTACTAAACAAAACACACCTTGAGCACAGAAGGCCTCAAACCTGGAGACAACAAGATACACAGCCAATCCCTAAGCCAAAGGATCCAACAAACCCTAGGCCAATAGCCTTAGTATCCTGTATGGAAAAAACAGGAGAAAAAATGATCCTAAACCGGATAAAATACAAAATTGGCCCCCTAAACAAGCAGCTATATGCATATCAGGAGGGAATTGGTACCTCTGAATGCATCACAGATGTATTAAGCTGCATAAATCAAAACAAGGCAACAATAGTCTTCATAGACTTTGAAAAAGCCTTCGAGCCAGCAAGCCCAGTTGCAATGCTGCAATCAGTAGCTAAAAAAGGAGTCAAAGGACACCTACTAGCATGGACTAAAAACTACATGCTAGGAAGGCAAGCCAGAGTCAAATTTCAAGGAGTGACATCCACATATCATGAATTGGAAAATGGTACGCCACAAGGAGGAATTCTAAGCCCCCTCCTTTTCAACATCCTCATGGAAAATATAGCCTTACTTCAGCTACCTGAAGGAGTAAATATATTATCTATGCAGATGACGTATGTGTAATAGCTCGAGGGCCAGTCAGGACAATAAAAATGCAAAGAACACTCAATGCCATCAGCCACAAATCCAATGAGCTTGGACTAAAAATAAACATTGACAAAACAAAAGCAATGACAATTAAAGCCCCAAACCCTGTACAACCACTCACAATAGGAATGGAACCCCTAGAATGGGTGGACAGATACACATACCTGGGAGTAATAATAGACAAACAGCTCACTTTCAAGCATGAGATAAAATATCTCAAGGAAAGAACAAATGCCAGAAATACAGCTATGGGATATATGAGCAGGCTCAATGATGGAGCAAATGAACACGTCCAAAAGAAATATTATCTGGCCTGTTCCAGATCATTAGTAGATTATGCCGCCCCAACACTCTTGGGGCTAACAGATCTACAAAAAAGCACAATTGAAGTGATTCAAAACAATACCATGAGGCTCATGTTAGGAGCCCCAATGTGGACAAGACTGTGCAACCTAAGGTTGGAAACTGGACTACCAACCCTTGAGGAAAGAATTGCACTAAGAAATGCAAGCATAGTTGCAAAGATGTTCCTGTCAGACAGAGACTCAATCACCAAAAAGAGAGTAAGAGAGGAACTATCCAAACATCCTGAAGTGCAAACCCCAAGTTCTTATGGCAAAGACCAGAGCAATAACATTAAAAGACTTGGCCTAACAGAAACAATCCTACAACTAAACCCTGACACAGCACAATATGGAAAAAACAAGTTGCTAAATTCAACTACACCAAACTCCCAAGGGCAAAAGAAAACTGCACAATAGAGGAACTTAGAAACGCAGCAGAAGCAGCTATAAACTCTGTAGAGACAATAGGGGCACAGATCTACTATACTGATGGTACAGTAGATCCTGGAACCCAAACAGCAGGAGCGGCAGTTCACTCCTGCAATTTCACAGCTTGCTGGAGAACATCCAATAATGTCTCCACCCTGCAGACAGAGCTTGTTGCAATACAGCAAGCATTAAAGTACTCTATTGAAAACGAGGAGGGACCAGTAGTCATTCATACTGATTCACGATCCTCAGTGCAAGCCCTACAGCAGAACAAAAACAAAGAAAACAAGTCCCTGATAGCGGACATTAAAATCCTCTTAAATCAGCATAATGAAAGGAACAGACTAGTAACACTAAACTGGATCCCCAGTCACATCGGCTCTCCCTCTGCAACATGGTACAAATGGGCCACGGAACTAGAACCTCCTCCCATAGACAGACACTCCCCAAGGAAACAGGCTGTATGTATACACAGACTCCGGCTGGGATACAAAGCAAACTGGGAACTCGCAGATGACATCCAGAGAACGTGTGAACACTGTGATGTCATACCACAACAAGCCCTCCTGCACTATCTACTAGAATGCAGAGAAACAGCACAGCTACGAGGTGATCTACTTGTAGACACCAACTCACCACAGGCTGTGAAAGAAGCGGACACACTGGCAAAAACAATTGTCGAAAGCATAGACGCACACGCACAGTTGCTTTCAACACTACCTCCACCAAGGTAAGACCTCATCATTTCATGCACCATCATCATCCCCTTTAACTTCTCAACTAACCTACCACTAAAAATCTCTCCGCAGGGACCCTAGGGAGTAAAGGGTTGGACAACCCCACCTGCACAGTTTTTCTCTAATCTTCAAAAGCCTTACACCCCCAATTTTCAAACTACCACTATCCGAGAAATGATGGCCCTCTACCACTACCACCATCATCCTTACCCTATCCACATCTTTTTCTACTACTAAAAACCTTTCAAATTTCCATTAATGCAATCACCTTAGAATTTTTACAGATCACCTACGGGCCAACCAATGGAAAGGCCCGTGCCAACAACAAGTGTTGGCTTTAATACCCCAAGAAGAAGAAGAAGACTCTTCCTTTTTTGTTTTACATTTTATATATGAAAGATCTACTTTAATGATGTTACTGTTCTTAAAACATCTTATTTTAATCGTTTATTATTTCTTCTCTCAATAATGGTAGATTGAGAAATCCTCTCTCAGTTGAGGAGGGAGACTACCACCGAAGCTACTCTTGACAATGATAGAGGAGGAGATGCTATAAGAGTTTTGATATGAAATTGTTATTACTTTTATTATATTATTATTATAACTACTGATGAATATCTCCATAAAAACTCCAGTTCTGTAAACTTTTTGCTTAACATACAAAGTAGTTTTAATTTTAAAGGCTATAATAGGATAATTACATATTTCGATATCTGTAAGTTGAATGCTTTTAAAACTATTAGTAACACCCGGAAACATTATTGCTTTTTTTAATATTTTAGAAACACTAAGAAGATGAATTAGCAGCAATGAAGATAATACTTAATAAGTCGTATCATTATGCCAGAATTCACTGTTTCCTCTTTAAGAGGGTTTTTATTGGGTTTCAGGGAGGGTCTAATTTGTCTCATTTTGGTCAAGTCATCCAATTGAAGCCAATTCTTTAATAATCCCAAGTATTCTGTTCAGTAATTCAAGATATATTCGGGTAAAATTGTAGTGATTTCAGTACACCCTACACGGTGTACTGTAAGCATTACTAAGCTTTCGTGGTGGCAGCAGGTAATGATGAAATCGGCTGTTTAGTGCTGCGTAGAACAGTGAGTTTTTTCGGGACTTTAACTCAAACGGGTGCCTGTGTTGACCCCAGTGCGATACATAGTGATTTTAAAGGACACTTAGTGTCACTAACAGACTGTTCCTCATCAAGGTGAAGTGACATAGATTCCTACACGTGTGCCACGTGTTCTTGGACATGAAGTGTATAATGATTTTAAAGACTGACGTTCCTCCGGGAACTTGTGCTTAAAGGCAAAATATTTCCCTTTCAGATTCCACATCACCATCTTACTGAAAATCTATGTCTATTATCCAATATTATTATTGTACATAATTTTCCATATTTTCATGCAATTTTCAAATAAAATATTTATTTTATTTACCATACACGTGTGATTTCGCTCCTATCTTTCACGTGAAAATAAATTGCTGTTATTGTTTTATTGATCCTATTTCTATGGTTAATTATAATCAATATACCTACTACCTAATATACACTCACCTAATGGTATAAATTTGTTCCTACACAAATATTTAACCTTCTGATCTGTCTTCGAGACCGGAACGATCTCTTCATCCAGGTTACTTCGAGATGTTCCTCTTGTCCAATTAGGACTTCCCTGCCAGGTGGGCTGGAAGCCAGGTCATTGTAATGACATTTAACGGAGATGTCACGGTCTCTTCGGTCACCAGACCGCAGGAATATTAGTCGAAGTAGAAGGCACTTGAAATGGGAAAAAAAATCCACGATACATTAAATCTCTAGTATACTTCCATCAGGACGACATGGCTTGAGCCCCAAAAACGGATTTTGAGCGAAGCGAAAAATCTATTTTTGGCTGAGATGGCCATGTCGTCCTGATGGACCCGCCCAACTGTTCCAGTTCAGCCTGCCAGGCCCCTCCCTGTTATACTGTATCGCAGAAGCCGGTAGAAAGCTGGACTTAGGAATGAGGACGGACATGACATCACACAGGGCGGAGTTTCAGCATGTGTTCATCCTGATCCTCCAATCTGATTGTATGGGTCTAATTTCTACAATCGATTGTTCATTCAGATCTATAGGAGGTCATTTACAGACAGATGTAACTGCTTGTTTGTGGCTGGGTGAGTCAACCTGGTCAGTCTCTGTATCAGAAACAATGTCTGAGATTTTGGTGGACAAAGTTTTTCTTGGGACGAATTTATTGATATTTATAAGTGCCACCCATGCCTATGGATGTAAAAAGCAAATTGTATTAAGATAGAAACGCTAAAAAAAACAAGGCTTACGAAGTTCTGATCGAAAAACTTAAAGAAAAGTGTCCAGAAGCAAATAAAGACTAAAAAAAAAAAAACCCTACAATATGCACACTGTTTCAAAATAAACTTAAAAAAGGTTGAAGAAGCTTCCAAGAAATCTGGTACAGGAACTGATGAGGAGTATGAACCATATCTATAGTATTATGATATTCTATCATTTATAAAAGAATCAGAAACGCCGCCTCCTTCTGTGTCTAATGTGCAAGAGGCAATAGAAACTAATATACATTGCATTATTATATTTCATGTAAAGAACATATTAACTTTAACCATATAATATATAATAATTCCGTATATAAATGAAACTAATTTTTTTAAGGCAACCCATATGTTCAGATCCCAAAAATGTTTCAAAACCTCTCTCTAATTGCCAGTGTGCTGCACCTTAACCATTAAAATAAATCATAAAACATTTCTCGAACTTTCTCTGGTGTCACGTCCATTTAGGTCAGGTAATAATGGTGCATGATAAATCTCTTCTTGTGTCTGCTCTTTTTCTTAAGTCTCATCTATTTACAGACAACAAAAGCAATGGCATAAACGTCATTATCTTGGAGCGTTTTCGCCAAAGGTGTTGACTGCTCTACTGCTGAGACTGAAATGACATGGTTTTCACAAAGACAACTGTGTCAGCCTAGGAGGATTGAATGCAAGCAAATTTACTACATTCCTCACATTTGCAATACTATTAGGAAGAGAAGGAAATACTCTTCACCTTTCAAAGTTCCTTTTTTCCAAACAAAGACCCATAATCACATAAGATTTTTTTTTATCTATTTTTACAATGAACTGCAGACTTTGATTCTGAAATAAATATTTTTGTTATATAAAGCTAATAATAAAATAAGTACTTGAATTATTAATTTCATTGTTATGTAAAATTGTTTTTAAATAAATATCTTATTTTTTCCATAACTGAAAATGTTTTGATTTGAATTACTCGGTCGGTTTAGTACGAGACACCACTCTGCGACTTGGAACACTGCTGGCGGTAAATATCCAGGAGAAGGCCGCACCCGTTTTTCAAGTATTAACGACGAAAAAAGGCAAAAAACGACCAGATTGGTGTTGCACATCGCATAGAAACATGAGAAGATGAATAAAAAGAAACTAAGACTTACTCTTACACACAAAATGTAAGCATAAACCCACTACTACAATTATGGGGGACCCCAGTGGGATGCTGGGTTTTGGGTTGGGGGAGGAGGAGAAAAGTGATTTTCGGGGCACTACCGAACCTAATACAACCACCTAACCTAACCTAGGGCCCTGTACCCCTACCTAGGCCTACCGGGATGGGGGCTCTGCCCCCCCCCCCTGCAAATATCCCTGATATCTTCGTGCGGCCCTCTCCTAGACATTAACCTTTTATTGTATTGTATAAACGATCTGTCACAACTTTGATGTAATCAGCCACTTGTGGATGCAGGACGAGGATGAGGAAGGGGCAGGACTCTAGGATCGAATACGAGGTGGCTTTGAAGGGGATGGGATGAATGGAGGGGTGGTGGAAGCTATGTATGGGTGACACCATTGCACGATACTGTTGAGTAGTTGAGTAGGTAGAAGAAATTCTTTCTCTCTCTCTCTCTCGCTCTCTCTCTCTCTCTCTCTCTCTCTCTCTCTCTCTCTCTGCGCATTCTTTGTAAATTGAGTGACAGTTTAACAAGACTCCATATATTACAGAAAGATTAATATGAGAGAGAGAGAGAGAGAGAGAGAGAGAGAGAGAGAGAGAGAGAGAGAGAGAGAGAGAGATTAGTTCACCAAACTTTTAATTGAGCACCACAAGGAACTAGAAAAGTTGGAAGACCCAGGCCTACATGGCTGAGGATATGAAGCGTGAAGTAGGAGATAATGAATGGAGGATTATTGATCTAAAAGCTCAAGACAGAGACGACTGGTGAAATCTAACCGAGTCCCTTTGCGTCAATAGGCATAGGAGGAGATTACGATGATGTGTATATATATATATATATATATATATATATATATATATATATATATATATATATATGTGTGTGTGTGTGTGTGTGTGTGAATCATTTTTCTTTCATTTGCTACAAGTCTGATCTTCATTTGCTATAGACTGTTGTAGTGTGGGGAAGCTGTTGTGGTCATATGATATATGATCAGTCTCTAGGGCATTGTACTGCTTGATAGGGCAATGTCACTGTCCCTTGCATCAGCCATTCATGAGTTGTCTTTAAACCTCTCAAGAATGTACTGTGTTGGTCTATTGGTTGTATTAGTGAACGAATGTTTTAGAAAATGATCAATACAGAAAGAAAAAACTTCATTTTCTGGTGTCTAGTCATGAAATTCCATTGTATTTCGTCCCATTTGACCAGTTATTACAAAATGACGTAAACAAATGTTCAGTTGTCAACTAAATCCTAATTAGTAGTAATTATAGTCACTTAATTTCATTTAATTTTTCTATTCGGCATTCATTAATTTATTTGAAAGAAATATGGGGTTTTTATCAGCGTTCTCTCTCTCTCTCTCTCTCTCTCTCTCTCTCTCTCTCTCTCTCTCTCTCTCTCTCTCTCCTTATTTCATCACATAGGCTGTTAATTAGGGATATTTAGTCACAGTAGTTGTTAATTTTGAAGATAATTCGAAAGTTTTAAGATGAAAAATAGTTTAAAACTTTAAAGATACACAGGTTTAAGATAGTTTCGAAAGCTATGAGATAGTTTCGAAAGTTTTGAGATAGTTTCAAAAGTTTTAAGATAGTTTCTAAAAGTTTTAAGATAGTTCTAAAAGTTTTAAGATAGTTCCAAAAGTTTTAAGATAGTCCCGAAAGTTTTAAGATCCCAAAAGTTTTAAGATAGTCCTGAAAGTTTTAAGATAGTTCCGAAAGTTTTAAGATAGTTCTGAAAGTTTTAAGATAGTCCCTAAAGTTTTAAGATAGTTCCGCAAGTTTCAAGATAGTTTCAGAAAGTTTTAAGATAGATAGTTTACAAAAGTTTGAAGATAGTTTCAAAGTTTGAAGATAGTTTCAAAGTTTGAAGATAGTTTCAAAGTTTGAAGATAGTTTCAAAAGTTTTAGGAAAGTTTCAAAAATTCAAAAAGTTTTAAGAAATTTTCTAAAGTTTTAAGATAGTTTCAAAAGTTTTGAGATAGTTTCAAAAGTTTTAAGATAGTTTTAAAAAGTTTAAGATAGGTGTAAAAGTTTGAAGATAGTTTCAAAGTTTGAAGATAGTTTACAAAAGTTTGAAGATAGTTTACAAAAATTTTAGGATAGTTTCAAAAGTTTTAAGAAAGTTTGAAAGTTTTTAGATAGAAAATTTTTAAGATAGTTTCAAAAGTTTTAAGATAGTTTCAAAAGTATTGCAATAGTTTCAAACGTTTTGAGACGATTTCAATAGTATACTGTAGAGATAGTTCGAGTGTCATATTAATCGCAATAAAATTTTATCCTTGACTCTCTCTCTCTCTCTCTCTCTCTCTCTCTCTCTCTCTCTCTCTCTCTCTCTCTCTCTCTCTCTCAAACTGCATGAATTATGTATGTTAAACGGTAGGAATCAGGAGCCATTAAATCCATTGAAAGAATGAGAAATTCAATTGGATCCTGATTCCTCAAAGGTGCCATTGACTCTCTTAATGTCTCAAAGGAGATCTGTTTTGAGGTTAGATGTCTAGACTTACGCTGGTGCTCAAAGCAGGGTCTAAACTTTTAAGGTAATTACCTTAGTGTGAGGTAATTTGCATGGCTTCAAGGTAATTTTTATGTTGATTATGAGGTAATTTCGGTTTTACTGCTTCAAATTTAAGGAAATTAGGAAAGTTTTCTGGTAATCTGAGGTAAAATTGAGATAGGATCTAATGTGGTTTGCTTTCAAATGATACGAGAGAGAGAGAGAGAGAGAGAGAGAGAGAGAGAGAGAGAGAGAGAGAGAGCCCCAGCCGTAAAATCAAGCACGTGTGGACGAGAGATAGCTGAAATGTATTCTATAGACCCTGGGAAAAGTAGGCCTACAGGAAATGGACCGATCTTCAACTGAAAGTAAAAACACATAAATTCTAGAAGAAACCGAACAGAAGTAACAAATACAAAAGGCCAATTCTATAGAAATATCTAAGGTAATTCATATATTATATATAATTATATTTCTTCCATGCATGCTATTTGTATTCCATTTTTATATACAGTTTTCCTTATTTATTTCAATATCAATTTAGACTGTTTTTCGTTTAGTGATTCGTCTGCAAGAGTGATCAGCTGATTTGACTAAAAACAGCTGATTTGACTAAAAACAGCTGATTTGACTAAAAACAGCTGATTTGACTAAAAACAGCTGATTTGACTAAAAACAGCTGATTTGACTAAAACAGCTGATTTGACTAAAAACAGCTGATTTGACTAAAAACAGCTGATTTGACTAAAAACAGCTGATTTGACTAAAAACAGCTGATTTAACTAAAAACAGCTGATTTGACTTAAACAGTACTTTTGTTTACATTTTCAAGATTGATGGTGAAACTATTTTGCTGTAGGAAATGAATG
>NC_090767.1:14147080-14199580 GCF_036898095.1 Palaemon carinicauda
GCAGAGACTCAAGGTCTCTCCAACAGAATCGAAACTCTTCAAAAGGAAAAAGAAATCGAGATTGAGAAATTCTCGACTAAGTTGCAACATCTTCAAAAAAGCAGCGATCACCTAAAAGAGGAATTATCTAATAAGGATGCTTCCATCGGACAACAATATCTAAATAGATTAAGTGAGATGGGACAAATAAATCTTGAAATGAGTGAGCAACTGGAAAGAGCTAAGGATGAAAAAGTGACCTTTATTCATCAGTTGGAATCTGTATTTGAGGAAGAGACTGAGGAACTGGAACAGACAATTGAGAAGCAACTGGGTGTAATGGGAGAATGTTATCCTTTTGGTATTTTGGTTGTTTTTCTGTGAAATTGATTCATCATCCGACTCTAATATCTTTAAAATTATCTCTGTTAGTAATATTGATTATAAAAATCATTTAAAGAAAATTTATTTCATCAACGAATGCATGTAACATTATTGCCATTCCCATCTTATGTTTTTCTCTCTCTATCTAATACGTGGTCTTGAGTCCTTCTTTTTTTTCGTTTTGGCCATACTGGCATGAGAGAAACACGTAGGAGAAGCGGAATGTGCATGCTTCCCCGTCCATTAAAGATATTTGTTTTGGGTCATTAGAGAAGACATTGACGTATCCCTTTTCAAAGGTAAGACTTCGTTATAATCTAGAAGATTAATATAAGGATAGGGAATATTATCTTATAGATAGAGAGGAAAAGCGATCAGAATGGATGCAGTGGCTTGCCAATGTCCGGTAAAGTTTGCATACACCCTCGTGGTCGTGTTGCATCATTTTACAAGACACCCTATTTATTCACTTGAGTATGGTACATTCTTTTCTTTTTAAAAAAAAAAGGGGGATGTGAACAGGTTAGTAACATTAAGACCTCCTCGTTTTCCTGAAAACCATATTAACTGGAACTAGTCTGGGAGATCTGTGATCATGAAACCAGTCTTGGAGACCTGTGAGCATGAATCAGTCTGGGAGATCTGTGATCTTGGACTCAGTCTGGAAGATCAAATTATGGAATAGTGTACAACATTTTGAACTGAATAAAGCTAGATAAGGATCACGTCTCTCTCTCTTACACGTCGAATGTCAAGTTCACTTTTGATGAGTAACGAAAATTTATGTCAGGAGGAAAAGAAAAATCCACCGTGACATGGGGATCATTAGAGAGATGAAAACAGAAAAAGAGGGGCTGGAGATGAGCCTGACTGAGGCTAAGACGAAAAACTTGACCAATGAAGGAAATTACACCTGCCTCGTAAATGAGTTAAAAGACACCAAGAAAGTGACATTAAAAGCTATTGCTAATGATGATGCTGGATATTTTATTGATACCTGTGACGCAGGTGACATTACAGAAAAAAAACTGAGAGGATGCTTGTATGGGCAGCAACAAATTCTCTTTTGAATAATTTTTGCCGAAGAGAAAAGGAATTACTCACTTTTAACAAAACAGAGAGATTAGTTCACCAAACTTTCAACTGGGCTCCACAAGGCACTAGAAGATTTGGAAGACCCAGACCTACATGGCTGAGGGCTTTGAAGCGCGAAGTAGAAGACGATGAATGGAGGAAGTATTGAATTAAAAGCTCAAGATAGAGACGAATGGCGAAATCTAACCGAGGCCCTTTGCGTCCATAGGCGTAGGAGGAGATGATGATGATGATGATGTTCTATAGTACCATTCCTGCGTTTTTCTCCCGCGCTCTCCTCCACCGGCACATGTAGAACCCAACTACAAAGAATGCATCTATAATGCCAGGGGTTGGTGCAGATATGGGGACAGTTGCAGGTATACACACACAAATAAATATGAAGGCGAAAGAGCAAATATAATAGAAAAGTTGGATTTTTTAATGGCAGAATTCCGGGAAATGAAGAAAAGAACATCATATCAGAACAGGAAGGAAGCATGGGAGAATCCATATTATTACCAATATTAAATAATGGGGATGAAACACAAACCATAATAGTAATGAATGCACAGGGTTTAGTCACGAGTAACTCTAAAAGGAAAATAGAGTTCTTAGAAGAACTAACCCAAATTGAAAAAATAGATTTATTAAATATAAGTGAAACATGGTATTCCCAAGAGACTGGCAGTGATGACCAGATAAAGGGTTTCCAAACTTATAGATCAGACAGAAAAAATAGGAATCAAGGGGGAACTGCAATATATGGAAGAGACATAAATCAAGGAAAAGTATGTGAAAAATACAGCAACACAGAATGTGAATTGATTGCGGTAGAATTTGAATTTGAAAAACTAATGAATATTGTAGTTTACAGACCCCCAAACACTAAGGAGTTTGACATAATAATAGAAAAAATAGATGGTATATGTAGAAACCATAAAGACTGGAATATACTCCTATCCGGAGATTTTAACTTTCCTTTCGTGGATTGGAAAGAACGGATAGAAGAAAGTGGTTGTATGTATACATATAAAAAAGATAGTAATAGTAGCGCAGAAGATAAGAGGCAATTTGAAAAGCTTCAAGATATGCTATTAGAACATAATATGCAACAAATAAACCACATTCCAACAAGAAAGGAAAATGTCCTAGATCTAGTATTTGTGAATGAGGTGAATTATGTTAAAGAAATAATAGTGTATAACACGGGAATTTCAGACCACAATGTCATAGAATTGATAGTTCATTCCAAAGCAAGTGATCACAGAATTAATAAAAACACAAAACTTTGGGAAGGATATGGAAAATATAACTTTTACAGTAAGAATATAAAATGGTCAGAAATAAATGAAGAACTGGATAAAGAATGGAAAAATGTATTTATAAGTGATAATATACAGGTAAATACGGATATACTGTACAAAATACTGGAGAAAATTGTTGAAAAATATGTACCGAAAAAAAACAATAAACAAAAGACGTGCATACCAAGAGACAGAAGGATCTTATTTCAGAAAATTAAAAAGTGGAAGAAAAATCTTGCAAAAGAAAAAAATGTGTGGAAAATGAGGGAAATAAAATGTAAGATAGAAAATGCAGAACAAAAGATTATACAGTCGAAAGAAAATGAAAAAAGGGACTTAGAAGAAAGGACACTTCAAAATATAAAAAGAAACCCCAAAGTACTTTACTCCTATGCAAAAAAGATGAATAAAAGGAGAATAGAAATAGGCCCTCTAAGAATTGAAGGACGGCTAACGAATGAAAAAAAGGAAATATGCAACATATTAGCAGAAAAATATAAGAGTGAGTTCACGCCAAGAATTGCGAATGAGAATAATGAAACAGAAATGAGAGAAGAAAATGTTGAATATCTAACGGATATAGATATTAATGAAGCAGATATTGTCACGGCTATAAACGAAATTAAAAATGGATCGGCAGCCGGACCAGATGGAGTTCCAGCGATTTTGTTAAATAAAACTGCAAACACTATCGCGAAGCCACTTGCAATACTGCTAAGACAGAGTATAGATATGAGCGAGATATATGTTAAACATAAATTAGCTTATATAACCCCTATCTTCAAAAGTGGATCAAGACTAGAGGCAAGCAATTATAGACCTGTTAGTCTAACATCACATATTATGAAAGTGTATGAGAGGGTAATAAAAAAGAAAATAATGAACCATTTGGTCAAAAATAATTTGTTTAATATGGGTCAACACGGTTTCGTACCTGGAAAAAGTACACAGACCCAACTGATAGCTCACTATGAAAACATATACAATAATATGATATATGAAAAAGACACAGATGTGATCTATCTAGATTTTGCAAAAGCCTTTGACAAGGTAGACCATAACATATTGGAGAAAAAAATGAGAAAGCATAATATTGTGGGAAAGATAGGAAAATGGGTAAAAGAATTCCTGCAAAACAGAAAACAGATAGTGGTTGCAAATGACGAGAAATCAGATGAAGCTCAGGTAATATCTGGTGTGCCCCAAGGTACGGTATTAGCTGCACTGCTATTTGTTATTATGATCTCAGACATAGACTGTGATGTTGAAAACTCCGTAGTGAGAAGTTTCGCCGATGACACAAGAATAAGTAGAGAAATTACTTGTGATGAAGATAGGAACTCACTACAAAGAGATCTAAACAAAATATATGAATGGGCGGAGATAAATAGAATGGTATTTAACTCCGATAAATTTGAATCAATAAATTATGGAAACAGAGAAGGAATGGTGTATGCATACAAGGGACCTAATAATGAGACAATCACAAACAAGGAAGCAATTAAAGACCTTGGTGTAATTTTAAATAGGAATATGTTATGCAACGACCAAATAGCAACACTGTTGGCTAAATGTAAAGCAAAAATGGGAATGTTATTCAGACACTTTAAAACAAGAAAAGCTGAACACATGATTATGCTTTACAAAACTTATGTGCGTAGTACACTCGAGTACTGCAATGTGATATGGTACCCACACTACCAAAAGGATATTGCGCAAATAGAGAGTGTACAAAGGTCCTATACTGCTAGAATAGAAGAAGTTAAGGACCTTGATTACTGGGAAAGACTGCAATTTTTAAAACTATACAGTCTAGAAAGGAGAAGAGAACGCTACATGATAATACAAGCATGGAAGCAAATAGAAGGAATTGCTGAAAACATCATGGAGCTTAAAGTATCAGAAAGAGCAAGCCGAGGTAGATTAATAGTGCCAAAAAGCATTCCAGGTAAACTGAGAAAGGCGCACAGGACATTAATCCACAACGCACCAGCATCGATAATGCAGCGACTATTTAATGTGCTGCCAGCTCATCTAAGAAACATATCAGGAGTGAGCGTAGATGCGTTTAAAAATCAGCTCGATAAATACCTAAGATGCATCCCAGACCATCCAAGACTGGAAGATGCAAAATACACTGGAAGATGTATTAGCAACTCTCTGGTGGATATACGAGGTGCCTCACACTGAGGGACCTGGGGGAACCCAAACAAAAAATAAGGCAATAAGGTAAGGTAAGGCACCCTCCTCCTCCTCCATCTTAGATATTTCTACGACGGAGTTTACTATAATTTTCTCTTACGAATGACAACCTTCTTCTTGTTAGCCTTCTCTTATGCTTAAGCTAACCTCAATCTATCACTATTCCTAAATCTTAAGCTTTTACTTTATAAAACAAATTCGGTCTTTTTCTCATACGATTTCCTTCTGACTTAAGTTGCCATCTCTCTCTCTCTCTCTCTCTGATTAATTATCATGATATTATGTAGGCGTTAATTACAGATTTTGCCAGATTTGAAACACGACAGTCTCATGCATGAAGCCGAGCCTCCACTATAGGCCTATTGCTGAAATGTGTCCTTTATGTGAATATCTATTTGTCGATTTTGTTACCTAATGATTTATATTTTCTTTTTCAATGAAAGGTAATAGAAATACAATGCAAAAGAGATGATTTATTCAATATTTGTAACAGCAAAAACAAAAGATTCAAAATCATATATAAAATAGAAATATTCTCATTTGAACCTTCAAAATGCTGCTGGATTTGAATATTGGGAACATCAATGATCACATCAAATATCTTATCATTCTGTCATTAGTTTCATTCAAGTATAATTTCATTCTGTCATTAGTTTCATTCAAGTATAACTTTCTCTCTCTCTCTCTCTCTCTCTCTCTCTCTCTCTCTCTCTCTCTCTCCACTTATGATTTCTGAGATTATCATCTCGGAGTTTATGAATAGAAGTTTGAAAGTAATTCTCTGGGAAAGAGTTGATTCAAATATTCAAATTTTCAAATTCAAAAAATTTATTGACAAAAAGTGGTCAAAAGGAGCTGTCAGTCTTGCTAGACAGCCCACTCTATCTTTAATTTACATAAATTATCTTTAATATACATAAATGAACAAAAGCTAAATACAAAGGTAAAACCTAGTAATAATTTACATGACCCAAAAAATACAATTAGTAACAGTTTTTACAACTGAAAACACCTACATGAATAATTTCACATTTACCCAAAGTACATTAGCACAAACCTTATATATTTATTTCACAGACTGAAATTACATATAAATTAATCATAGTTATAATTTGATAAAGCAATGACAATTACGATTCTGGGCCCGACGGTGCGAGCCGACAACAAGACCACGAAGAGGCCAGCCTCCCAAAATCGTCCAGGACTCAAGAAAATATGCACACACTTGACAAATTCATCACAAAACAATCATTCAACAAGGAAACGACACCAAAACCCGCCGCAACAAAAACGGACCCGCCGCGATGCCAAACACCACGACTCCAAAGGCGAAGGTGCGCTCGACCTGCTACCTCGCGCCACAGAAATCGCGTGTATTTGGAACCACGAGGAGTCCCTGTTATAATAAATTTGAAAGCTACATTACACATTACAAAATAACCAAAACATTTTTTACATAAAATACATTTTACAGACCGTTTTCACATATAAGGAGAACTATTATTTAATGTACAGAGAACAACCACTTCCATTTCAAATTCCATATTACTGCAGCAAACACAAAACATTATACAAATAAAAAGTAATATCGTAACTTCACAATTTTAGTACCTTATATCAGTTTTTTTAAATTTATTTGCAATATTCTTGTACAAATTATTATTGATGAAAAAACAAACCATTTGTTCAAAATTATCATCAAGATTCCTAAATTCTGCCAAAGAACTACATTCCATAATGTAATGTTGCAGTGTGTGTGAGTTTGCAGCGTCACATAATTTACAAGGGATACCCTCTCCACTCTTATATTCCCAATAGTATTTATAGCCTAGTTTAAGTCTCATAACAATTCCATCATATTTAGCTGAAGACTTTCCATAAGTAAAACGTGTATTGTTACTTACATAATCATAATGAGACATACTGTTACTGCCGTTACTCATGATTGCCCTAGCAATCTCAATATTCCAACCTTCCCTTACTCTTGCCATGTGTGACTTTATTTTCCTCATACTAACTAAAGTGGCGTAATCTATATATTCTTTATTGCACCCCTGTTTTGCTAATTCATCAGCAACATCGTTAAAATATATACCACAATGTGAGGGTATCCAGACGAATTTTACACTGTATCCTGACCCTTTTATGACAGAAATGTACTCGTTGCATTTGGTAACTATTTCCTCATCTGAAGGTAATTTGGCATTTAAAGCCAAAAGAGCACTCTGACTGTCAACAAAACATATTATAGATTTTTCTTTATGCATTCCAAATTTCAAACACTCATATATGGCAAACAGCTCAGCAGTGGTAGATGAGCTATGATCGCCAATACGCTTAGATATTCTCTCCTCTGTACTATAACCAAATTCAAAAAATTCTCTAATTACAACACCAAGACCAGCTCGACATCCGGTAACAGAACCATCACAATAAGCATGAATCGCCGTATCCTTTGGGTATCGAGATATCTTTTCCAAAAACAGCTGTTTAAGTTCAAGGGGATTGCTGTCCCTTTTTCTCAAATCAAGTTGCTCTATACTTATATCTACTTTCTCAGTAATCCAAGGTTTTATTAGACGTGAACTTGGCAAAGGTACACAGAAATCAAAAACATTATAGTCATTCAATATTTTACAAAGCTTTCGTGAATATTCATTCAGTGTGAAGAATCCTGGAACGCCTTTCACATATCTATTTATAATAATTTTGAAATGCCTATCATTCTGTCTAATCAGTCTTATAATTGAGGAGACTGCCAACTCTCTTATTCTTTGAGTAACACGCGGGAAATTCAGCTCCATTCGCATTATTTCAATCCTTGCAGTTCTAGGGCAACCTAATATTACCCTCATAGCTTCGTTTTGCAACAATTCCAAGGGGCGAAGATCTTTATCTGAAAAACTACATAAAACTGGAGCCGAGTAGTCTATGATACTTCTAATAGTGGCAAGATATACAGACCTTAATATTGGAATACCAACACCGTTACCACGATTTGACAAAACACGTAATGGCTTAAGCCGAGATGTACAGATGTTCTTCACATAGGTAATTTGATCCATTATTTTACCAAAACCAATATACATACCCAAATATTTATAAATTGTTACTCTTTCTAGTTTTACTCCATTCAGCCAGAATTCTTTATCACTTACTATTCGTGATTGATATTTTGTCTTACTCTCATTTACCACAAGACCTAAAGATATACAAAGATCTGACATTTCAGTCAACACGATACTCAAAGTCTCCTCTGATTTGCATTGTATGAGAATGTCATCCGCATAAATGATTACTTGTGAATTTCCATGAAATTTATAACTTGCAATTTCGTCCATCAATATATTAAAAATCATGGGGCTAAGCACACCCCCTTGTGGAGTACCAAGTTCAAAATACTTTTCAGTGGACTCGTAACCCTGAAACATAACAGTTCCCCTTCTGTTACTCAAATATTGTGAAATCCACATCAGTAGCTTGCCCTTTATACCCTTTTTAACAAGACACTCCAATATTACATCCTTATTGGCTTTATCAAAGGCTCCCTTTAAATCTAAAAACATTCTACAGTTGACACCAGCAGTACTAAGGCTTTTTAATACGCAATCAGAGGTACTCTTGTTCCTCAAAAAACCATAAAGATTCGGAGAAAGGAGCCCGTCAACTTTATACAACAACCTATTTAAAACCATACGTTCCATAGTTTTTGATAAACAAGAAGTCAATGAGATAGGTCTGTAATCATTATTTCCCTTAGGTACAGGTATCATGAGGGCAATTGTCCATTTAATAGGTAAGCGACCATTACTGTATGATAAATTGAACAATGCTAAAAGAGGACTGTCCTCCATTGCTATAAGACAGTTTATAATATCGTATGTTATGCCATCTTTACCTGGAGCTGTTGACTTCCCCTTCTTAACACTATTCAACATTTCATCCCTGGTGAAAGGAATACAGGTGTCATCCATTAAGTTCTTCTGCATACAAACTAGTCTACGTCTTTGTTTCTGTAACTTCCTAAGGCTTTCCTGTATATCTCGAGGTAGAGAATCTAAGTTCGACGCATACGACCATTTGGCGGCTAATGCCTCTGCTTTTTCTCTGGCATTAGGATGTGCATTTGTCTTTCTTTTTACCCCCCTTACTTTATTGACACCATCCCAAATTTGACGTAGGGATTTTGAAAATGAGATGTCGCGTAAAAAACCTTCCCAATACTTACTTCTAACCTCTTGCCTCTTTTTTGTAGCATGTTCAGCCACTGTAACCATTGTTTCTCTGGATTGCATATTCTGGTCTTTAGACCATTCCCTATGGCATTTTCGTAGCAACTTGTTCCAGCCTTTCACTATTTTGTCATTATGATACCTAGGTTTATGATTACTGGCAGAATTAGGTTTTTTCTGTGGTTTGTAAAGTATAGATTCTATTACTGCTAGCAGATCCTCAAGGAAAACATTTTCATCCTCAATACCTAGCAGTTTATACTCTTTGTACCAGTCACTTACTTTTTCGATAAAATCATCTTTCTGCCTGTCATGCAATACGTATCTAGTTCCATTGTTAATAAGTGAAATCTTTTCTAAATAAAAACTAATTCTAAGAGCAAAATGATCACTTAGTAAAGTGGTTACAACAGAGAAATCTGTCTGTACTCCAGGCATGTTGAAAAGTATAGCATAATCAAGCCTGCCTCCTCTAACATGTGTTGCTTCACAATTACCAAGTACAGACGCATTTTCAACCGAATCTAAAAATCTATTTAAAATAATCCCATTGTGATTTCGGGAGCAACTACCAAGAGCACTATGTCTAGCATTTAAATCACCAAGTAATACACAATCCTCAGAAAAAATTACATCAGGTAGGTCCTCAATAGCCAAAGAATCCGCATGTACATAAATATTAACGATATATATTTCTGCATCTTTAAGCGCTACTTTAATAGCCAAACACTCAGTACCATTGACTTTACTAGCAAAGTAATACGAAGCTGGAATATCATTTTTTATGTAAATAGTTAAACCTCTGCAATTCGTGGACTCATTAGCTTGTAATTCAAAATGATTGTAACCGTTAATTTGGAGTGAGGAAACATTTCTACCTACTTCCTGCAAAGCTATTATATCAACGTTTGTAGACTGAGTATAAGCATGCAAATCAGTAATTCGTTTTCTTAAACTATTTATATTCCAGGATATAATATGGAGTTTATGTGCCATTTTGAGAAATACTCTTTCTTAACTTGCTTGCAGAATGAAGAATATTCATTTTTAGCAGATTGGTTGGACTTTCCATATACTCGGTTATCGAATCAAGAATGATTGTAAAATCTCCGACCACATTTTCCACATAATCTGGCTTATTATCTGACAAACCAGCCTCGCATGTAACTGTGCTTTCACCACTATTGTCATGTACCTCTGCAACCACAACATTTTGAGTCACCCTTTCATTAACAACCACCTTTTTATTTTGCAAATATATACTATTCATAGTATTCTTAATAGCTAACACTGCCTGTTTCAGTTCTGCTATCTCTTTACGAAACTCCGAGATAAAGTTATTATAATGAAATTGAGTCTCCTCAGGGGATTTATTCTTGACCAAAATTTGGTTTTGCTGTTCCATACGCTTTTCCCAGAAATTTTCACTAGCCACTGGAACCTGAGTATTAATAACACCAGAACTATCACTTCTTAGATTTCCATTATTTGTCTTAAGTGAACGATCACTTTTGGGCATTCGGGGACACACACTAGAGCTAGCATTATGAGCACCTCCACAATTGCAGCACTTTGGTTCAATTTTTTCCTTTTCTTTGATTTTGTCACCACACACCTTCGACTCGTGCGACTTACCACAAAATCGACAGCGATGGTCATTCAGGCACTTCCAGGCCATATGACCCCACCTGCAACACTTATAACACATGACAGGGTTGTCAATGAACACTGCAACACGTTTATAACCAAGGCACTTGATAAATACTCTCTCTATTGGCGGACCCTTGATGAGTGCAATTAATTGTGGTTTAGGGACAGACTCGCCGTCAACTTTAACTACTCTACGCTTTGCCCATATAAATAGGTCGTCAACTAAAACATCTTCTGGGTCCAAGTAAGTAGGGTAATCAAAAATAATTACCTTTGTACATGCACCATACAGTTCCTTTGGTTTTTCCATTACAATATTTTCAAAGCCACTTTTTGTTAAAAAACCAACAGTTACCTCATCCTTTACTGTAATATATGGGATGTTTCTCCCTTCCTTAAATAGAACCTCAAATTCCGGATAACACTTGGACAGCCGAACTGCCCAACGAACCTGATCATGGAAGCCCAAAACATTCCTCGGAAAATACAGCCGAGGTCTTTTAGCATTAATAACTTTACCATCTTTTAGATGATTCGTAGTAGAGCCTTCACCTAAAAACTTCTTTCGTTTATCATCAGACATCCCATTAGATACAACAACACTGCTCATTTTCCTTTTCTTCATTTTCTTGCTTTCAACTGTGATAAAAGGTTGGTCGTCATCGCTGCTACTAGACATATCTAAATCCATAATGATGTCCTCCCGAGCTCCTTCAAATACTTGAATGTTGCTGTTAATAGTATTAGCCATAAGCCATCTGTGAACGGTCAGATAACTTCAAAGTCCGTATAATTGTATAAACCTCAAAAAACAACTACAGCGGTGGGAACACGTCCTCTTCGCTCGAGAGTTGAGCCTTGAGTCCTTGATTCAAATAAAGAGTTTCGAAGTAAACGGCACTTATATGGACCATGTACAGTAAACGACACTTATACGGACCATGTACAGTAAACGGCACTTATACGGACCATGTACAGTAAACGGCACTTGTACGGACCATGTACAGTAAACGGCACTTAAGTGTACCATGTATAGTGAACGGTACTCATATAGACCATGTACAGTAAACGGTACTTATATGGTCCATGTATAGCAAATGGTACTTATGTGGACCATGTGCATTATTATTATTATTAGTAGTAGTAGTAGTTGCTAAGCTACAACCCTAGTTGTAAAAGCAGGATGTTATAAGCCCAGGGGTCCCAACAGGGAAAATAGCCCAGTGAGGAAAGGAAACAGAAAAATAAAATATTTCAAGAAAAGTAACAACATTAAAAATGAACATTTTCAATATATACTACAAAAACTTTAACAAAAGAGAAATTAGATAGAATAGTGTGCCCGAGTGTACCCTCAATCAAAAGAACTCTAACCCAAGACAGTGAAAGACCATGGTACAGAGGCTATGGCACTACCCAAGACTAGAGAACAATTGTTTGATTTTGGGGTTTCCTTCTCCTAGAAGAGCAGCTTATCATAGCTAAAGAGTCTTTTCTCCCCTTACCAAGAGGAAAGTGGCCACTGAACAATTACAGTGCAGTACTTAACCCCCTTGAAAGAAGAAGAAGAGGAAGAATTGTTTGGTAGTCTCAGTGTTGTCAGCTGTATGAGGAGGACAGAGGAGAATGTGGAAAGAATAGGCCAGACTATTCGGTGTACAGTATGTGTAGGCAAAGGGAAAGTGAACCGTATATATATATATATATATATATATATATATATATATATATATATATATATATATATATATATATATATATATATATATATAGTCAGAAATTTCAAGTGTGACCATATATTAAACATTATCAAGATCTCGCACATACTGTAGAGTTGTAGCTCTTTCAGAATAAAAACTATAATTTAGTTAATGTTTGAGTATGTGCTGTATGCATGTGATTTTTATGCAATTTATGCAACACTACAGTATCTTCAACCGAAAATGTTGCTATTAATAAAATCTAAAACGTTACGAAACAAATAACAAACCCTTCCTATACGAACTTTCATCATAGGCCTATGATGTAGGTTCGTATAGAAAGGGTTTGTTATTTTTTTTTAAGGTTTAGATTTTATTAATAGCAACATTTTTGGTTTGAGGATACTGAAATGTTGCATAAATTACATAAAAATCACACTTAAGCGAATTCATAATTTCACCGCTGAGTTACAATCTCCCTCCCATTCCCTCTTTGGTGTTTAACAGTAGAATGCTCGTTTTACCCAGGATCCACTCTACGTGAGTCTCGCTTTAACCGAACCGATATTTTTACCAACAGTTTTTTTTTTTTCATTAATTCCACGTTTTTTTAGTAGATTCTGGTATTCAAAGTAAGTTTATAATAACGTTTTTTCTTTATTCTTAGTGTCATTTGTCGCAATTTGTGTTGAAATATGTGAAAAGTAACGAAATTATGCAGAATGCATCCGAAAACAAGCTCCTGTCGCTGACTTCGGCGGGTGTTGTTATTAAATTTAGATTTACCATCACGATACTTTATAATATATCTATTTATTTAACATTATTTATTGACAAAACCTATATCTAAGGGAGATATTAAAGATTAATAAGTAAGTTTCGATTCACATTACTTGGTAATCGTTTGAACACAAAAATGCTTCCGACTAATCAGCTATTAGGAAATTTCCCGAGCTAAAAAGGAACCCCTGCGAGTCGCTGCAAATATGCCTCGATAAAAAGGAAAAAAAAAATTGTCTATAGGTGGGCAGATGGAGAAGGGAGGGATGGCTGGATAGGGTTGGAGACAGGGTGGGACGTTAGGGGTTGGGATGGGTCTGGGGGTTGGGGGGGGGGGGGAGACTATTAACCTTCCTCGGGATGGGTGGGATAGGAGAGGCATAGAGGTTCTTCTTTGGGCCAGGGATAGAGGGAAGAGGAATTATGTGACAATGTCTCCTCATCACCTTCAAAGGAGGACATTGAAGCTTGCAACTAACACCTACGGTCCGTTGCAAGGAGCAACTTGCTACAGTAAATGTGCGTGCGTGTGTTTATCAAAGGCTAATACCTTCAACGGAGGATTCCTAATGTTTCAGCTTTTCTAAACTTTAATAGGTCTATAATTTTAAGTATGTTTGTAAAAATTTGCAATTCATAATAAAGGAGAAAATAATATTGTTAATATAACGAGAATAGCAATAAATAAAACACATTATGAACAAAATAGAAATATTTATATTTAAAAAAAAAAACGAATGATTTGAGTGAGCGATGAGCAGCGTTGCCACATTTCCACCTGACACCTTTATTTCCCTTAACAACACTGAAACTGCATTAGACGTTTCATTTACATTTGGCAACAAGTGAGACTAACCAAAAACTATGCTTTAGCATTATTGGGAATATATGGAATATAATTCTCTCTCTCTCTCTCTCTGCTATTCTTTTGTTCTTAAATGCTGCTATCTGTTGATTCTTTGAAACGTAATTGTGTATGTGCGTAGATGTGTGTGTGCTTGGGTAAGGACAGAAGTCTAATCAAAGGTCTGTGGTTATGAGAGAGAGAGAGAGAGAGAGAGAGAGAGAGAGAGAGAGAGAGAGAGAGAGAGAGAGAGAGAGTATGGCTGTACTTTCCTTAAGAGATTAGCTGTTTTTACTTATATTTACCCAAATACGATGCTAGAATTATAAAGGCCTAGTTTTTCTCTCAGTGTTTAAAGGTTACTCATGAATGGCACAAGCAAGGGTCAGTGACAATGCCCTAGAGACTGACCATATACACATATGATCAGCGACCAAGTCTCATCTCCACCCAAACTAGGACCAAGGAGGGCCAGGCAATGGCTCACGATGACTCAGCAGGTAGACCTATAGGTTCCCTCAAACACCCCATCTTTATCTCGCAAGGATGGTGGGGTTGCAGACACCACAAGAAACTATAAAGGTTGATCGAGTCTGGAACCCCAGTCCGGCAGATGGCCAGGCAGTTGTTAATGAGGAGTCATCTTATATGCTCAGAAGTCTATGAACTTTTTAATATAATTTGTCTTTCCTGAAGCGTTTTTAATGGTGACATTCCCAAAGTTATGATGTGTAAGGGACAGGCGCCAAAAGGCTGGATAAGTAATTAGGCCTCTGTGAGTGTGCATGAGTCAGGAGGTGAGGCTAGATACTTATTCTCTATCCATTGACGAGGATAGTTAGTTTGGAGCGTGTACATGAGAGAGAGAGAGAGAGAGAGAGAGAGAGATTCCTTTACTATCAAATAAAACTTCAAGTTTAATCGTGCACACTAAACTAAAGTGCATCCGATTAGCCTCCCTGCTCGCACCATTATTGGTCTACATATTAAAGAACGGTAGCGTCCCCCATCGGCCTCTGTTCTAAATCACAAATATTAGTAATGAGATAGGAAATCCTCACTCATGTGTCTCAGTAAGGATTAAAACTTCAGTCTACAAAACGAAATAAAATGAGAAAATCTAATTACAACGAAACGCCAAATTTGAATTAAGTGTTTCCCAGCAAATTTCGTTCAAAATTCTATTCGTTTGATCATGAAACTTTGAGATGACACTGAAATCAAATGTGGAGAGAGAGAGAGAGAGAGAGAGAGAGAGAGAGAGAGAGAGAGAGAGAGAGAGAGAGAGAGAGAGAGAGAGAGAGAGTAGTGAAAAGTTTACGTGAATGAAACTTTTGACAGAATAATAAAATATTTGATGTTCCTAATATTCAAATCCAGCAGCATTTTGAAGGTTCAAATGAGAATATTTCTATTTTATATATGATTTTGAATCTTTTTGTCTCTGCTGCTACAAATATTGAGTAAATCATTGGTTTAACCTTACATTTATTCTTCCTTTCATTGAAAAATACTTATAAATTAGTAGGTAACAAAATCGACAAATAGATATTCACATAAAGGACACATTTCAGCAATAGGCCTATAGTGGAGGCTCGGCTTCATGCATGAGACTGTCGTGTTTCAAATTTGGCAACATCTGTAATTAACGCCTACATAATATCATGATTCTTAATTAAGTTATTTCATGAGAGAGAGAGAGAGAGAGAGAGAGAGAGAGAGAGAGAGAGAGAGAGAGAGAGAGAGAGAGAGAGAGAGAGAGAATTCTCGTCTCTGAGTCCCAACGTTCGATTTCAAAATTCTGATTTAAAGTTGTAAATCAAAACTTTATATTAGGAATTTTTGTTTCATTTTAGTGTATGACTTAAATAACTTGATTCACAGATGCTAAAACCGTAAAACCTTCACAATGATAACTACATATGCCAAGTCAAAGTTAGAATTATTATTATTATTATTATTATTTCCTAAGCTGTAACCCTAGTTCAAAAAGCAGGATGCTATAAGCCCAAGGGCTCCAACGGGGAAAATAACTCAGTGAGGAAAGGAAACAAGGAAAAATAGAAAACTTTGAGAACAATAACATTAAAATAAATATTTCCAAAATAAAGTATAAAAACTTTAACAAAACAAATGGAAGAGAAATTAGATAGAATAGTGTGCCCGGGTGTACCCTCAAGCAAGAAAACCCTGACTCAAGACAGTGGAAGGCCATGGTACAGAGGCTATGGCACTACCCAAGACTAGAGAGCAATGGTTTGATTTTGGAATGTCTCTCTCCTAGACCATAGCTAAAGAGTCTCTCCTACCCTTACCAAGAGGAAAGTAGCCACTGAACAATTACAGTGCAGTTGTTAACCCCTTTGTGTAAAGATGAATTGTTTGGTAATTTCAGTGTTGTCAGGTGTATGAGGACAGAGGAGAATATCTGTAAAGAATAGGCCAGACTATTCGGTGTATGTGTAGGCAAAGGGAAAGTGAACTGTAACCAGAGAGGAGGATCTAATGTAGTACTGTCTGGACAGTCAAAGACCCTATAACTCTAGCGGTAGTATCTCAACAGGTAGCTGGGGCCCTGGCCAACCTACTACCTATAATAGACATTCGAACACGAAATACGTCTATTTCCCGTTAGGATAAAGTGAATGAATTTGATACATAAAACTAGGCCTACGCCAATGCTTTCTATGTAGGTTTTCCCTTTTGTTTGAATAATTTTGGCTTAATTATCTAAGAAGATAATTAGTTTGTCTTGCAATTAGTCTTTTGAAATGGGATAGGTCTAACATCTACGGTCCGTTGCAAGGAGCATCTTGGTATAGTAAATGTGCGTGTGTTTGTACAGACATAATACCTAGAATATATCAGATTTATAGAGGATAAGTCTATAATTTAATAAATATATATATTTGAAAATTTGGATTTTATAATAAAGTTGAAAGTTATATAGATAATATAATGAAAATAACAATATATGGCACATGATGAACAAAATAGAAATATCTATATCTAGAAAAGAAAAAAAAAACAATAATGATTTGAGTGGGCGATGAGCAGCGTTGCCAAATTTCCTCCTGACAACATCATTCCCTTTCATAACACTGATACTGCTTTAGAAGTTCCATTTACATTTGGCACAAGTGAGGCTAAGCAAAGACTATGCTTTAGCATTATAGAGAAAATATTAATTATAATGCTCTCCCACCGTCTCAACATAAGCTTCCCTGCTTTCACCATGATTGGTCTACATACAGACATAAGATTGCCCCTACCTTCAGCCTCTGCTCTAAATCTAAACTATTAATAATGAAATACAAGTCTCAAACTACAGGTCTCAGGAAGGATGGATTAGCTTACAAAACGAAGCAAAATGAGAAAATTTAATAACAATGAAACACCATATTTAAGTATAGTATTTACCAGAAAGTTTCTGCAAAAATCTGTTCGTTTGATCATGAAACTCCTGAAATAATGTTTTCTTTTGCTAATATTATATTGATTTCCATTTGCGACTTCAGGAAGACCAATAAAAATTTCAATGTTTCTTTTTATATTCGTTTTATATATTCTTTTTATATTGTTGTCTTATTTTGAGGATTTTCGCTTGGTTTCACCATTCATTTATATAATTTTTGAAGTAGGAGATCATAAATGATGTATTGATTTAAGATTGGTTGTATTAGTAAACGAATGTTTTAGAAAATGATCAATACAAAAAGAAAAAACTTAATTTTCTGGTGTCTACTCATGAAATTTCATTGTTTTTCGTCCCATTTGACGAGTTATTACAAAATGACGTCAACAAATGTTCAGCTGTCAACAAATCCTAATTAGTAGTAATTATAGTCACTTAATTTCATTTGATTTTTCTATTCGGCATTCATTAATTTATTTGAAAGAAATATGGGGTGTTTATCAGCGTTCTCTCTCTCTCTCTCTCTCTCTCTCTCTCTCTCTCTCTCTCTCTCTCTCTCTCTCCTTATTCTATCACACTGCTTCTTTCAAGTCGCAATTTAGCTTTTAGACTTGTCAGGATTCCGTCTTGTCCCTGTGAGTTTTACATAGGCTGTTAATTCGGGATATTTAGTCACAGTAGTTGTTAATTTTGAAGATAATTCGAAAGTTTTAGGATGAAAAATAGTTTCAAACTTTAAAGATACACAGGTTTAAGATAGTTTCAAAAGTTTTGAGATAGTTTCAAAAGTTTTGAGATAGTTCCGAAAGTTTTAAGATAGTTTCGCAAGTTTAGAGATAGTTTCAAAAGTTTTAAGATAGTTTCTAAAATTTTTAAGATAGTCCCGAAAGTTTTAAGATAGTCCCAAAAGTTTTAAGATAGTCCCTAAAGTTTTAAGATAGTTCTGAAAGTTTTAAGATAGTTCCGAAAGTTTTAAGATAGTTCCAAAAGTTTTAAGATAGTTTTAAAAGTTTTAGAATAGTTTCAAAAGTTTTAAGAAAGTTTCAAAAATTCAAAAAGTTTTAAGATAGTTTCAAATGTTTTAAGATAGTTTCAAAAGTTTTGAGATAGTTTCAAAAAGTTTTAAGATAGTTTCAAAAGTTTTAAGATAGTTTCAAAAGTATTGCAATAGTTTCAAATGTTTTGAGACGATTTCAAAAGTATAGAGATAGTTCGAGTGTCATATTAATCGCAATATAATTTTATCCTTGACACTCTCTCTCTCTCTCTCTATCTCTCTCTCTCTCTCTCTCTCTCTCTCTCTCTCTCTCTCTCAAACTGCATGAATTGTATATGTTAAACGATATGGATCCGGAGACATTGAAATCCCTTGAAAGAATGAGAGATTCAATTGGATCCTGATTCCTCAAAGGTGCCATTGACTCTCTTAATGTCTCAAAGGAGATCTGTTGTGAGGTTAAATGTCTAGACCTACGCTGGTGCTCAAAACAGGGTCTAAACTTTTAAGGTAATTACCTTAGTGTGAGGCAATTTGCATGGCTTCAAGGTAATTATGTTGATTATAAGGTAATTTCGGTTTTACTGCTTCAAATTTAAGGAAATTAGGAAAGTTTTCTGGTAATCTGAGGTAAAATTGAGACAGGATCTGGTGTGGTTTGCTTTCAAATGTTTCTAGTATCGTTACGAGAGAGAGAGAGAGAGAGAGAGAGAGAGAGAGAGAGAGAGAGAGAGAATGTCCCAGCTGTAAAATCAAACACATGTGGACGAGAGATAGCTGAAATGTATTCTATAGACCCTGGGAAAAGTAGGCCTACAGGAAATGGACCTATCTTCACCTTATAGTAAACACTTGTGTATGTGTTTGTGTATATAGTCCTGCCAACGTCCCTTGCTTTTTCTCACATGGTAGAATACTCTATAGTTTATTTTGATCTCGTGCCCATATATATATATATATATATATATATATATATATATATATATATATATATATATATATATATATATATATAAATCAAACAACCACAAATTTTAGTCTTTATTTTAATAATTTCGTCGAATTAAAAGCATATAAATTTCTAGAAGAAACCGAACAGAAGTAACAAATACAAAAATCCAATTCTATAGAAATATCTAAGGTAATTCATATATTATATAATTATATTTCTTCCATGTATGCAATTTGTATTCCATTTTATATAGTTTTCCTTATTTATTTCCGTATCAATTTAGACTGTTTTTCGTTTAGTGATTCGTCTGCAAGAGTGATCAGCTGATTTGGCTAAAAACAGCTGAATTCACTAAAAACAGCTGATTTGACTAAAACAGCTGATTTTACTAAAACAGCTGATTTGACTAAAACAGCTGATTTCACTAAAAACAGCTGATCTAACTTAAACAGTACTTTTGTTTACATTTTCAAGGTTGATGGTGAAACTATTTTGCTGTAGGAAATGAATGAGAGAGAGAGAGAGAGAGAGAGAGAGAGAGAGAGAGAGAGAGAGAGAGAGAGAGAGCCTTACCTTATTGCCTTATATTTTGTTTGGGTTCCCCAAGGTCCCTCAGTGTGAGGCACCTCGTGTATCCACCAGAGAGTTGCTAATGCATCTTCCGGTGTATTTTGCATCTTCCAGTCTTGGATGGTCTGGGATGCATCTTAGGTATTTATCGAGCTTATTCTTAAACACATCTACGCTCATCACTCCTGATATGTTTCTTAGATGAGCTGGCAGCACATTAAATAGTCGCTGCATTATATCGATGCTGGTGCGTAGTGGGTTAATGTCCTTTGTGCGCCTTCCTTAGTTTTCCTGGTATAGTTTTGGGCACTATTAATCTACCTCGGCTTGCTCTTTCTGATATTCTTAGCTCCATGATGTTTTCAGTGATTCCTTCTATTTGCTTTTACAAGGCTCTTGCAAAATGTAGCAAGCTTTCTACATTTTTTGAGGATTCAGAGCCTCTCTTTTTTTTTAACGACTGGCTAATCAGGGCGTCGTCATTAAATCGCTGTCTGGAGAGCCTCTAATGGACATTAGACCTAACCAAGGAGCTAGATCTCAAAGTGAACGTAGAGAAGTCGCAACTTACAGTACTCCATCCCAGACTATTCTTTATTTGGGGATGGAGATACAGTGTCAAATTTTTCAGGCCTTTTCGTCTCCCACAAGAATGGAACAACCTCTGTTAAAAGTCTGTCACTTGCAAGAGAAAAACAGTTGCTCTGTAAGAGTTTGAACGAGCCTCGTGGGAACTCTTTCATCGCTGGAGTAGTTTATCTCTCTGGGGAGACTCAACCTTTGCCCTCTCCAATTTCACCTAAACCATTGGAACAAGGATAAGGGCTTAGAGAGTATCTCTTTCCCAATCTCTAACTCAGTCTAGACATGTCTGACTTGGTGGGACAGCAACATCAGACTTCGAGAAGGTCTTTCTCTTGCGATCAAGAACCCAAACCATGTGTTGTATTCAGATGCATCGGATTTGGGTTAGGGAGCTCCACTGGACAGTCTGGAATGCTCGGGTCTTTGGTCCACGGATCAGAAGGAACTCCATTTAAGGTAAGTAACATCTCACTTTTGACGAGATTTGTGCCAGGAGAAATGAATGTCTTAGTGGACTGCCTCAGCAGAAGAGGACAAGTCATCTCCTTGGAGTGGACATTGCACAAGACTGTGTGCGAGAAGCTATGGATGACATGCGGTCAACCCACCATAGATCTTTTTGCGACTTCACTGACAAAGAGGCTCTCGACTTACTGCTCTCCAGTTCCAGATCCAGAGGCAGCCCACATAGACGCTTTCCTGCTGGACTGGTCTCACCTGGATGTTTATGCCTTTCCACCTTTCAAGATCCTAAACAAGGTGCTGCAGACGTTCGCCTCTCACGAAGGGACCAGGTTGACGTTGGTTGCTCCCCTCTGGCCCGCGAGAGAGTGGTTCACAGAGGTACTTCTATGGCTGGTAGACGTTCCAAGAAGTCTGCCGTTGCGGATGGATCTCTTGCGACAGCCTCGCGTAAAGAGATTTCATCAAAGCCTCCCCGCGCTTCGTCTAACTGCCTTCAGACTATCGAAAGACTCTCTAGAGTTGAGGGTTTTCGAAGGAGGCAGCTAGAGCGATCGCGAGGGCTAGAAGATCCTCTTACCATCAGGATTTATCAGTCGAAATGGGAGGTATTTAGAGACTGGTGCAAGTCCTCCTCTATTTCCTCTTCCAAGTGCCTCTGTAGCGCAGATTGCGGATTTTCTGCTTTATCTGAGAAACGGTCGCTCCCTCTCTGCATCCACCATTAAAGGCTACAGAAGCATGTTAGCTTCTGTTTTCAGGCATAGGGGTTTGGATCTTTCTAATAACAAAGATCTCCAAGACATGCTTAAGTCTTTCGAGACTTCCAAGGAGCATCATATTTCGACTCCTGCTTGGAACTTGGATGTGGTCCTACAGTTCCTTATGTCAGTTAGGTTTGAACTATTAAATTCAGCCTCCCTGAAGGATCTTACCCTCAAGACACTTTTTTTTTGGTGAGCTTGGCTTCGGCTAAAGGGTTAGTGAGATACATGCTTTTAGCAAGAACATCGGCTTCTCCGCTAATAAAGCAGTATGTTCTCTTCAACTTTGTTTTTTGGCCAAGAATGAACTTCCGTCTCGTCCTTGGCCTAAATCATTTGAAATCCCCAGTCTTTCTGAGATTGTGGGGAATGAAGTTGAAAGAGTGCTGTGCCCCGTTAAAGAGCTCTTAAATTTTATTTATCCAGAACTAAACCGCTACGAGGTTGTTCAGAGGCTTTATGGTGCTCCGTTAAAAAGCCCTCTTTGCCCATGTCTAAGAATGCGTTGTCTTATTTTATTAGACTTAAGATTCGGGAGGCACACTCGCATTTAAGTGAGAAGGATCGTAATTTACTTAAAGTCAAGGCTCATGAAGTTAGAGCGATAGCAACTTCAGTAGCGTTTAAGCAAAATAGATCCATTAAAAGTATTATGGACGCGACCTTTTGGAGAAGCACGTCGGTATTCGTTTCATATTACTTGAAAGATGTCCAGACTCAATATGCGGACTGCTACACACTAGGACCATTCGTAGCAGCAGTGCAGTAGTGGGTGAAGGCTCTATCACTACATTCCCTTAATCCCAATATCCTTTTAATCTACTCTTGAAATTTTTAATCTTGTTTTGGGTTGTACGGGAGACTAAGAAGTCTTTCGCAATCTTTTTGATTTGGTGGGTGGTCAAAATATTGTTTCTTGAGAGCGCCCAGATTAACCCTGGATAGGTACGGTGGGTCGTTTGCGACCCCGAGCGTCAAAAAAAAACAGGTTTTTCTCACGTGACTCACCCCTGTGACTGAATTTGTGGGTGATCGACCTGCAGGAGGTGTCTCCCCTACACGCTCTAGTAGTGTCCAGATGTGCATTGCTGTAGCTGTACTCCTTCCCCGATTTCTGAGACGCATCGGGGTCGTTCGCGTCCGAGTTTACCCTTCTGAGGTAGTTTGCATAATTATCAAAGTTATTACGTATTATGAAATTGTCGTAGAATGGTGCAACTTGTATAGGTTATCAGTTGTGGAAAGTCTTGGTGGATTGTTTGGCTACCATGTGCATGTTTTTTTTTTTAGTTAAAATGTCGTTCATCACCACGAGGACCATTTTACCGCGAGTGCCCCTTTTTCATTTTTTTTCATTTTTTTGCCAAGTCATTTTTCCGTAAGATATTGCCAAATAGTGTCGTAAAACTTTTGCTTGTTTAGTGTTGGAAAGTGTGTCTAGATGATCTGGCTACCCATGCATGACTTTGTTTTTGTCAGATACGACGTAGTTATTGGTATATTGGGTATTTAACTGCGGTTACCAATTTCTGTTTTTTTTTCAATATTTGTAAAAATTACTACGTAGTAAGGAATTGCCGTATATTATTGATTTTTTTTTCATGTTTATGTGTTAGAAAGTGTGCCTTGATGGTTGGGCTAACACGTGCATGTCTTTTTTTTTATCTGAGATGTCGTATATTAGAATGTCGGGCATTTTACCGCGAGTGTCCCTTTTTAATTTTTTTTAATTTTTTTGCCAAGTCATTTTTCCGTAAGATATTGCGAAATAGTGTCGTAAAACTTTTGCTTTTTTAATGTTGGAAAGTGTGTCTAGATGATCTGGCTACCCATGCGTGATTTTGTTTTTGTCAGATACGACGTAGTTATTGGTATATTGGGTATTTAACTGCGGTTGCCAATTTCTGTTTTTTTTTTCAATATTTGTAAAAATTTACTACGTAGTAAGGAATTGCCGTATATTATTGATTTTTTTTTCATGTTTATGTGTTAGAAAGTGTGCCTTGATGGTTGGGCTAACACGTGCATGTCTTTTTTTTTTATCTGAGATGCCGTATATTAGAATGTTGGGCATTTTTCCGCGAGTGCCCCTCTTTATTTGTTTTGCATTTTTTTGCTTAGTCATGTTACCGTAAGGAATTGGCAAGTAGTGTCGCAAAACTTATATTTTTATAGTGTTGGAAAGTGTTTCTAGATGATCTGGCTACCCATGCCTATTTTTTTTTAGCTAGATATGGCGTATATATAAGTATGTGTTCGATTTTCCTGTGATTGCCATTTTTTCGTTTTTTCCCATTTCTTTCAAAATTACTACGTACTAAGGAACTATCACAGAGTAATATTTCATTTATATGTTTATTTGTCGGAAAATATGCCTTGATGGTTTGCCTAGCACGTGGCTGAAATTTTTTTTTTCTGAAATGCCGTATATTAGAATGGCCATTTTTCCACGAGTGCCCCTTTTTATTTGTTTTGCATTTTTTTGCTTAGTCATGTTACCGTAAGGAATTGGCAAGTAGTGTCGCAAAACTTATATTTTTATAGTGTTGGAAAGTGTTTCTAGATGATCTGGCTACCCATGCCTATCTTTTTTTAGCCAGATATGGCGTATATATAGGTATGTGTTCGATTTTCCGGTGATTGCCATTTTTTCGTTTTTTCCCAATTCTTTCAAAATTACTACGTACTAAGGAACTATCACAGAGTAATGATTCCTCTAGATGTTTATTTGTCGGAAAATTTTGTTTACTTTTTTTTTGATTGAATATCATCAAATTTTTTTAGCTAAAATATTGTTTTACATTTTTTTTTTCGATTTTATTTCCCTTCAAAAAAAATTTTTTGGGTCAGAATTTTAATTTTATAGCCGTAAAATAATCGACAATTATCCAGCAACCCACCATACAATTTTTATGCATATCCAATAATAATTAGATTAGTAAATAACACCTTGAAATTGACATACCCTTCCTACATTTCAAGTGGCAGATTAGGGAGTCTGAGTCAGTGTGGTTGGCGGCCATTTTGTGGACATATCCGAAGCGTAAGCTGCCCTATCTATATATATTCTTGTTCCCTATAGAATTTGTGTGATATTTTGGTATATTTTTACCTGCATAAATATCATATTATATATTAAATATATGTATTTTTTTACGAAATTTCCAAGTACTCAAAAAATTACCTTTAGATATGGCCCCTGATATAAATGTAATTTACAAAATAATGAAGATTTTTTTACATATTTCTATTTTAGGATAACATATGTTTATTCCCTAAAAAAATTAGCCACTTCCTATTTCATTTGGGTACCCAAAAAAATTCATGAAATTTGGACAATTTTTTTTGGCCAAAAAAAGTTTCCCTTTTTTTCTCATTTCAGATCTTCACCTCCATGGGTCTGACTTCATCCAAAATACATCAAGATGTGTCCTAAACATTCAAGAATCAATTCCTAAAAGGATTTGTGTATATATGTATAAACTTTTTTTTTTATGAATTTTTATGTCAGGTCTTTTTTTTTTTTCTACTTAATTTTTTAAAATATTCATAATAAATAGTTTTTCTGCAGATGAGTAGTATTTATCTTTACAGTTGTTTTAAGCATTCATTGAAGTTTTTTTTGGCAAAAGAAAAAAGGAGGTTACTGCAAAAACTGATTTTTCAAGAATTTTTTTTGGCGTCGGGGTCGTTCGCGTCCGAGTATACCCTTAAAGGGGTGTCCGAGGACCGTACCTATCCAGGGTTAAGGGTATTGATGAGGTCCTGTTATAGGGATGTTCACCCTGGATATAGCAGCTCCTGGGAGTCTTTCAGCATCCTAAGAGGATCGTTGGGCTTCGTGAGGATAGCGGACTAATGAGGCAGAGTAATCATCAGAGTCAGCTTCCTTACCAGGTACCTGTACTTAAGTTTGTTTTTTGAATATTTGTCAAAAACTCTTGAGCATATACGCCTTTATTGTTTTAATACTGGTCTCTACCCACCACCATGGGTGTGAATCAGCTATATGTATATTCACCGGCTTGGTTTAATATTTAAAAATGATATTTTCATTATAAAATGAATTTTTGAATATACTTACCCAGTGAATATATAATATTAAAGGCCCTCCCTTCCTCCCCGAAAGAGATCCTACGGAATGAGAAGATCTGGTTTGGTTGAGAAGTATATGCGGTATCAGGCCGATAGTCAGCGCTGGTGGGCACACCCGGCAGCCTTCATGGCGATCGCTCGCGAGTTTTTGGAATCTGTCGACCGTCGGAGACGTCAGGTATTTATATATTCACCGGGTAAGTATATTAAAAAATTTATTTTATAATGAAAATATAATGTTTCTTATTTTGATTACTAATCTTAAGACGATTGGAAATTCCTAAGCCTAAACTTGCAATAGAACCAAAGATGTTTAGTGCAGCAAAAATAAACGGGTTATGTTTCTCAAGATTATCTGTCCACATCAAAAGGTCACGAGCCAAAGATTCTGCCTCGTAAGTCTTATTTTGCAAGTCGTCGGATAGCATCTCTGCAACTTTTAGTGTCGATGCAAGCGAACTCTGTATTATAAGGAAAATGTCTTCTATGCATTTCATTTAATAAAACAGCAAACCTTGAAATGGCGCTCTTTAAGCTAGTGACGTCATTCTCTGGGAGAAAAATTGCTTGCATACGCACTTCAACAACTACGTTACTTGATATAATAAAAACGTCTTCTTGTCTTTCAACTCTAGTGCCATATTTAAAATTTATACTTTTAGTTTTTGAGCTCATCCCACACGAGAAAAATGTCTTGAGCGAACAATATCACTCTTAACAATAAAAACTTCATCTTGGAAACCTGTAATGAGAAAAATATATGTAATTACTCCTGTATTAAGAAGAAAAACTTTTAACATATAATATTCACAAAAAATAAAAATCTTTCCCTCACTTCTTTCCCTCTTATTTTAATTTCTTATGTGAGCCAATGTTACGATTCTCTCATCAGTGGGTTGGGATACGTTTTGAACTCTAAACCTATTGGCCGTTAATGTTTCCAAAATGTTAAATGGGCCTTCAAACTTAGGTGTTAGTTTATTTTTGAGTCCTTTATGTACATTTACCTGTATGTATACATTATCACCCACGGTATATGTTTTAGTTGGCTTTGCTATTTTATCATGATTCCTTTTCATTATGATTTGTGATTCTTCTAAATTCTTTCGAAGGATATCAAAACGACTTTTGCTTGCATTTATACATTCTTTTAAAGAATTTGATAAATTAGTTGTCGGCGTTAATACATGGAAAGGCGTTCTGACTGGGGTACCATACAATGCCTCGTGCGGTGACATTTTAATTGATATATGATATGAGTGATTCAGAGTACTTAGTACCGCAGGTATTGCAATATCCCAGTTGGGGTCTGATCCCCCTAGTGTTACTCTTAATATATTTAAAACCTTCCTATTCGCTCTTTCCACTAGCCCATTCGACTCTGGGTGATATATCATGGTATTTATTTTTTTTATGCTAAGGAATTCACGCAATGAGGTAAGAAAGTGATTATTAAATTCTCCACCCAAGTCTGAGATTATCATGTGTGGAATTCCATGTTTACAAATGTAACACTCGTAAAACTTCCTAGCGCATTCAATCGCAGTTTTAGTTTTAAGCGCTATTAGTTCTGTATATTGAGTTAAAGCATCTACAATTACTAAGGTGCTTATTTCCCTGTCTATTACTGCATACAGTACTTACTTTCGGAAGTTCTCAGTTTTCGAGAATAAAAAGCTATCGGGAAAAATTTTTTTTAAATATTAAACTTAGCCGGTAAATATATATATAGCTTACGTCTCCGACGGTCGACAGATTCCAAAAACTCGCGAGCGATCGCCATGAAGGCTGCCGGGTGTGCCCACCAGCGCCGACTATCGGCCAGATGCCGCATATACTTCTCCATAAGTTCAGTTCCTCTCTGTCGGTGGTAGTGATAGCATTGGTTCTGCTCGCGCTTAACCTCAAGTTTTTACTGATTGGGGAAGTACTTGTTCATGGTTTTATGGCTTTCGCCGTGTTGGATTATTCTCAAGCAATACGATCTTCAAAAGAAATGGTTTTGAAAGGAGAGAATTTTTTTACCCTTGCTTTTTTTTTTTTTTTTTTTTTTTTTTTTTTTTTTTTTTTTGATCTCTGGATTTTCCATAGGGAAAGGATGGCCAACCCTTCCATCAGTGTATGGAAGTGTGTTAAAGGCTTTTAGTAATTATTTTATCACTTTATAAATTATTATTGATATTTATAGATTTACCTCTATATTTTATATCTCACCTGCCTTTTTTGGGCGCAAGCTATGTCGTCCTGATGGAAGTTTTTATAGGGTAGCTTCCTTGGGTATATTACAACTACGGCGATATTCCCAGAGAATTTACCTTAAGGTACCCAGAATTCTAACTCCTGGAGCGAATATCTCTAGTAAAAGAACCAGGGATATCGCGAAATATCAGAGGACGTATTCTTGACACGCCACATGGCAATCTGCACCCCGAACAGAGATAACACTTCTCAATTGGCAAGAAAACGAAAACGAGAAAGAAAAGGAGAGCCGCTCGCAAGGTATCTCTCCTCTCCCGTTTTGTAAGCGGTGCATTGCGCCGCTCACGGCGCCATCTGCATTCCTTTTTGTGTAGCTCAACAACTCTGTATTTTTTCCCTATGTTTCTTGCAATTCTTGGATTTAATCGCTTAATTATGCTTTCTCCAACTACTGCTTCTGATATGTTGAGTACTAATTCCTTTATGTATAAATGTAGGCTCTTGGTAATTTTAAAAGTGATTAAGAGTAATATCGTTGTTACAAGAGCTGTTGCCTACCGGAGGCGTCCTGGACGCTGTCGCTCGCTAGGTATGAGTTATTTAGTTAGCCAGAGCGACGTTCCCGGCTGTTTCGCTTTAATAATTTTAGCAGTTTAGCGTTACATAGGATTTCTTTATATGATGCTTTTAGTATTTCCGTTTTGGCGAAAGATTCGCCGATTCTGGCCTACGCTAGACCGTGTAGCCTAGTCGTTTGGCCCTAGTATTTTTCTGCATGATATTCAGATTTCCGAGTGTTTTAGAATTTTATTGAAGCTTTAGGCAATTTTATATTTAAGATTATGTTGATTTCTTCCAAGATAGTATACGAGTGAGTTTCGGTGATTTAGGTAATCGATTCTCTTGGCGCTTAGACTAAGTTGTCTATGACGCCTTAGTATACTTAATCACATTCCCCGGTTGCTCTCTTCTCTTCGGAGAAGGTGTGCAATCCCTTTCCCTCTGTTTAAGCCTTGGGCTTAACCCTAGTGGTGTATCTGAATTAACTTTAGATACGACTATATTAGGGCGTTTCTGTTCCTTCCTGTTTCCACTAAGTCTGGCTTCAGGGAGGGGGCAGAACATCAGAGTTCTTAGTCTGAGTCTGTTTATGTCTGGCTTGTGGTTGAGACTCCCTTGCTAGACTGACAGACATAGGAGGCTTAGCCTCCTTAGGTCACTTTTGAAGGGGCTGTACGAGATGATTCCTTCTTCTTGTGATGTAACAGACTAGTCCATGGTTGCTGTTCTCGGTGTTGAGGATAAGATCCTTTTCTGGGAATAGCAACACCTTCCTTGCTTTGGTACCGTGGGGGTTGGCAAGTATTGTAATGGCCTAGCCATTGCATTACTCTCCGTCATTCTACATCTGTACCTAGCATAGGTTAGGATGTGGGGTTGGCTCAGTCCCTTGCCGGCCGGCAGTGTGTGCCGGCCGGCAAAGGTCTTCTGCTTTGAGTGCTGCCCGGACCTCTCTTGGTCCCTCATCCATGTTTGTCTGTAGAGCCAGATGGCTTGGTCAGGAAGCCTGAAATTATATTCTCCCTTTCCTTATGTGCACTCTTTCGGGTTGCCGGACTATGAGGTAGTACAGTCTCTTATCCCGGCATCCATTCTGTTTTCTTCTAGTGTTGTACCCTAGCCGGATGCCGGCCTAAGTGGCCGGCAGCCGGGCAGTCTGAGTTCTCTGGTTCTTTTGCTGCCGGCCGGCATCGGTTGTATACCTTTGCCGGCCGGCTATTATCACGCCATTGTCTGCCGGTCGCTACGAGTGGTGGCCGGCAGCCGGGTGCTACCTTGTGTAGTTGCCGGCCGGCGCATGCATTTGAACCAGCGTTCTGCCGCCTTATAGCTCTTAAGTAGTATACTTTAGATCTAGTTAAGATGTGTGCCGGCCGGCACATTACCTTCTATACTGTAGCCAGTATTCTTCAGTATAGTATATACTGTAGGGAGAAAACTATAGTATAGTATTGTTACAACACTGTGTTTTCTAACATTTTTGTGTTATCTTGCACAGCCCTTTGGTGTTGCCTTACAGATAAAGAAAGTGAGTTCTTTCTTGTCTACTATCTGGTATTTTCAAATCATCCTTTAGGTGTGAGCTACACCTGTTTCCTCTGGAACTTTTTCATTGGTTGCTCTAAGACAGATTAACCATACGATTTTATTATCTGGAAGGTTGCAACAATTGACTGTGTGGGAAACACAAGTGTGTGTCTTTCCTTTCTGTTTAATTATGCTAAACTATGTATATCCAGTGATACGTAGTTCACTTGATACTCTTGGAAATTTCTTCTCTTTACAGGAGGACCATCTGAAGTGGGGAAGTGTTTTCTGCAACGTCCGCAGCAAGAACTACTGCGGACATGATTTGTGTAGGAGGCACACAGCATGCGCAGTCTCCAAAGGTGATCTCCGGTATTGGGACCTGCAGGTATGTACCGTGTGCACTAACCTGGTTGCTGAGGCTTTTGATTCCCCTAGGACGTCGGAGTCAAGGGATATAGCAAGGGAGAAGCTTCGTACCTGGGTAAGGGGTTTCCAGAAGAACACCTCTGGGCCTTATCTTCCAAGTGAGAAGATGAGGGCTTACCTTTTCCCCAGAGCGTCAGCTGATGCAGTGATTCCCCAGCCTCAAGTGGAGATCCCGGTAGTTCAGATCCCTGTGGATGATAAAGTCGCGGTCGCCCTGCAGGACATCCAGTTGGACGACAGGATGTCGGAGGTGTCCGAGCGTCTGGAAGAGGACCTCCTGGCAGAAGACCAGGATGAAGATCAGGCTCCAGACATTGAAGAGGAAGAGGTCGACGAGGTGTTGGCTACTCCGGTTCAGGCCACTGAACTTATTCCCTCAACATCGTCCGCTCTCCCAGAAGAGCTGGGACAGACCCTCTCCTCCATCGTTGGAATGATCCAACAGATGCAGAGGGAGAATAATGAGAAGGCGGCTGCAATGGAGCTGCAGATGCGGAAACTTGCAGCATCACGTGGGCCCCAGAAGAGGCTCAGCGTGAAAGACCGTCCCTTGTGCTCAGATGCTAACCCGTGGAGATATGCTGAGCACATGCCGATGACGGTCGGAAAGATAGTCATGTCGGAAAAGTTGGGCTCAGTTCCCCTTGAGGAGGTGGAATTCTGGCCCAGCAAGGGGTCGTATCCGGACTATTATGTCCGTTTGAGGAAGGAACCAGCTTCAAAGGAGGAGACAGAGCCGAAGGAGGTCATAGTTATGGACCATGCTAAAGCTCAAGCTTTGCTATCGTGCTCGATGAAAGAGAGGGGCTTCACGAACTCAAAGGTTCCTGCTTTGAGTAAGAAGCACCCTTCCTTTGTGTCCTCTCCTGCTAGAGCCTTCCCCTTTATGCAGAAAGGGTTTGCGGCTGTGCTAAAAGCAGTCGAGGCTGGCAAGCCATGCCCCTCCTTGGAGGAGTGTAAACCTTTGTCTCTGGCCCTACCCATGGACCACAAGGACTGGAAGGACGTCCATCTTACCTTCTCAGTCGGGAAGTTGGAGGCTGATATTGCCGGACGTCAGTTCGGTGAGAACCTCCCCAAGCTCTGACTTTCTTTTGCGAAGGGAGCTCGAGACGAAAGAAAGACTGGCTGCCTCAATGTCTCTTTAAACCACTCTTGAGACAATGGCAAGTGACCCCAAGGTTCACGAGATGTTCATGGTAGTGGCTAAGACTCATCTGGCCACAGTGACGAAGGACCTTTACAGCTTCGTCAAGGCAAGGAGAGCTTGTAGGGAGATTGTGTTCGCCTCGGCTGCGGTGAGGCACGAGCCAAGGAAACTAATCTCCTCCAACATTTGGGGCAAAGACCTTTTCCCTAACGAAGCGGTCAAGGAGGTTGTAGATAAGGCCGCCACGGAGAATAGAAACCTTCTCCAGAAGTGGGGCCTATCTCTCAAGAGAAAGTCTTCCCCGGATGAGGGTCCCCAACCTAAGAGGAAGACTAAGAAGACTAGGCTACCCTCTCGGCCAGCCAAGCCATTCAGACAGCAACAGCAATTGCCTATGCCTTCAGTGCCCCAGATGGTGGCACAAACCCCGACCACATTCCAATGGGTACCCCAAGCCGTGTTGACTTCGTCTCCGGCACTTAACCCAACGTTCGAAGGGCAGTCAACTACCTTTCGAGCAAAGCCTAGAGGAGCAGCCAATGGCTCGTCTAGACGCCCCTCAAGGGGAAGGGGATTCAGGGGTGGTCGCGGTCAGGGAGGCAAGACCTCAGGACAGCTGTCGAAGTGAGATGATACCGGTAGGAGGGAGACTTCAGAATTTTCGGGATCGGTGGACCTTCGATCCCTGGGCCCACAGCCTACTCAAGAATGGACTGGGTTGGAGCTGGTACAGCACTCCACCCCCGTGCCCTTGATTTTTCCAACACTCCACCCCCGTTCTGGAGGAGTACATTCAAGAACTGTTGGAGAAAAAAGTGATCCGAAGGGTAAAGTCCATCAAATTCCAAGGGAGGCTGTTTTGTGTTCCCAAGAAGGACTCTGAAAAACGCAGTGTCATTCTGGACTTGTCGCCTCTCAACAAGTTCATAGTGAACTGCAAGTTCAAGATGCTAACACTGCAACACATAAGGACCTTACTGCCCAAGAGGGCATTTACCGTCTCCATAGATTTGTCAGACGCCTATTGGCACGTTCCAATCAATCGCCGACTCTCCCCCTACCTAGGGTTCAAGCTACATCGAAGACTCTACGCCTTCAGAGCCATGCCATTCGGGCTAAACATACCCCAAGGATCTTCACGAAGCTTGCGAGCGTAGCTCTCAAACAATTACGCCTAAAGGGAATCCAGGTGGTAGCCTACCTGGACGACTGGCTGGTGTGGGCATCATCCAAGACAGAATGCTTGCAAGCTTCCCTGCAGGTGATCCAGTTCCTAGAGTATCTAGGCTTCAAGATCAACAGAAAAAAGTCTTGATTTTCTCCATCTCAAAAGTTCCAGTGGTTGGGTATCCACTGGGACCTAGTGTCACACACATTCTCCATCCCGGCGAAGAAGAGGAAGGAGATAGCTGGTTCTGTCAAGAGACTTCTGGATTCCGAAAGGATATCAAGACGCGAACAGGAGAGAGTGCTGGGTTCTCTCCAGTTTGCTTCGGTAACAGACCTGGTGCTAAGAGCACAGCTAAAGGATGCAACCGGAGTTTGGAGAAGTTATGCATCAAACGCGTGAAGAGATCTGAGAAGACCAGTTCCGCTTCGTCTACGTACTCTTCTCAGGCCTTGGTCCCAAGCCAGACAACTAAAGAAGTCGGTACTTCTTCAGCCACCTCCCCCCTCGTTGACTATCCACACACGCCTTGAAGGAGGGGTGGGGAGGTCATTCTCATCGGAAGAAGGTCCAACGGACTTGGTCCAATCTATTCAAGACATTTCACATAAACTTTCTGGAAGCTATGGCAGTACTCCTTACCTTGAAGAAAATCTCCCCGCGTCGCTCGATCCACATAAGGTTGGTGCTGGACAGCGAGGTGATTGTGAGATGCTTGAATCGACAAGGATCGAGGTCACCACCTCTCAACCAGGTGATGTTGGCCATCTTTCGACTGGCGGAAAAGAAGTGTTACCTGTCGGCAGTTCACCTTCAAGGAGTCCGCAATGTGACAGCGGACGCTCTATCCAGGTTCACACCGATAGTCGGAATGGTCCCTAGACGCAGGATCATTCTCCTTCATCTTGAGTCAAGTAGACGTAGGATCATTCTCCTTCATCTTGAGTCAAGTACCTGAACTGCAGATAGACCTCTTTGCGACGAAAGACAAGAAGAAGTTACCCCTTTACGTGTCCCCATACGAGGACCCCTTGACGGAAGCAGTGGACGCGATGTCCCTCGACTGGAACAGATGGTCCAGGATTTACCTGTTCCCTCCTCACAACCTTCTGTTGAGGTTCCTCAACAAACTGAGATCCTTCAAGGGAGTAGCGGTAATAGTGGCTCACAAGTGGCCGAACAGCGTGTGGTTCTCTCAGGCATTGGAACTACGGCTGAAGTTTCTACCGTTACCACCCTCTTAATGAGAGAATGCCTTGATGAAGTCATTGAGCTTCAGCACGGCATTTCATTCCCGTGCTGAAACTTGATGACGGGCAAGAGGGCTCTCGAACTTGGGGAAATTGCTCCCCCAGTTCGAATCGAAATTTCTCTTTTACCTTTTTCTTTTTCTCAATATTACTTAGACCTTATCCTAATTTCACAAACTTTCTTTAGTCTTGCTTTCCAAACTCTATGAGAAAAATTTCCCTCATTATGTGTGTATATATTATGTGCATATATTATTTTTTTTTTTCTTTTTTCCTATGGCTTGGATGTTTTTACATCCATTGTAGCCCCGGCGGGGATGTTCATACATCCTTTATTGCTGCCTGCTTTGATGAGTGGGAGGAGGTATCACAGTTGGGAGGTGTTTGCATTCAAAGCTATATGTGAGAGTATTGGATGATATCAGCCATCCCGAAGATGGTTTGGAACTTTTTGGCGGAACTATTCTTAAGTGTTGGGTCTTCGGAATCCAGGGGGATCCAATGCTTGGGGTAGGACTCTCGGCTTTTGGCCGGAAGCCCGTCATTATAGATATGGGGAGGATGATTCCATAATTTCTTGGTCTCAGTCCTAACAGGTGGGTTCAGCTTACACCTGTGCCTCTATATCTGTTTTGATGCTATCCTTCGGGTAGGGTATGGAGTGGACCATCTGGGAAGTATACTCTCATTGTGCCGATAGTGGAGAGTGCAAATTTCCTTTCCGACGTGTGGTGGCCTAACATTCTCGAGCAGGTACATCAAACAAACTCTTTTCTCTCTCTTTAGTATAATGGATTCTTTAAGGAACGAACCCCCATCCCCTGGATACACTGACTCTCCCCCGGCACTGTTGACGACCTCTGCTAATGTGATAAGGGATAGCTCTGTTGGTGACCTCGGAACGGGAAAGGACTATTCTACTGATATTTCTAAATCGAGTAATTTGGGTAACACGAGGAAACTTCGAATCCTCCATGTTATACAAATTTCAATAGAAACAAATTATGATGATCTATGTAAAGCATTTGAATGCTATGGATGCATAAAAGAAATAAGGAGGAAACTTGAAGCTGAAACTTGGGATTCATGGATATCTTATAGTAGTTATGACGAAGCATAAGTAATTTGAATAATATTAAAATTAATAACTTGAATGTCGCGGCTGCTCTCTGCGATAAGGTACCAAAAGATTTAGATGTGTACAGGCCTGCCGATTGGTTGGAAAAGACGCAGATTTAGTCATGCCCTCCCAGAGAAATCCAAAACCACCGATGTGGCTTATAGCTGAATCAAAGGGGGTTACAGGGAATTATTTTAAAATATGCAAATTGATTCAGATAAAAGTAGGAACTATTGCACCAGGCGATATATCTCGTTTAGGAAAAAATAGTTTCCTTATCCATGCCAAATCCAGTACACAGTCGGTAATATTGTCCAATATGAAAATAAGTAATGATGACATTAAGTTAGATGTCAGGCCCCACCTAAATTTTAGCTACGGAAGGGGCGTAGTTTTTAATAGAGATCTATATGATTTTACAGAGGAGGAGATACTGGCCATGTGTCCATTAAATGTATGGAAAGTTCATAAAGTCCCAGGTACATCAATGATAATCCTTACGTTCCAGAATGCTGATGTACCTTTTCATATTATTATCGAGAACGAAAGGATTAAAGTAAGACCCTTCAAGCAGAAGCCATTGCAATGCTTTAATTGTTTTAAATTTGGGCACCCGTCCAAAGTTTGCAAAAATGAGATGTGTAGTATTTGCTCCAAATCTTACCATGGAGGGTGTGCACTTGGAGCCAGGTGTTTAAATTGCAGCTCGAATCACAAATCCGCAGACAAGATCTGCGAGCTATATAAGTTGGAGGAAGCTGCCCTCAACAAATCAAACTTAGAACACATAAGTGTGACTCATGCCAAAAGACTATCAAATAAATCAAATACATATGCTAAGGCATTAAAATCAAACCAACCTAGCACTGCCAATAGCTCAAAAAAAAGTATACTATCTGACAAAATGTCAAATAACGAGGTAACCATATCATCTCCTGAGGCTTTACCACGGTGTATTAACACTAGGTCATTGCCCATTGCTGTACAGCCTTCAGCCACCATTACAAAAAGTAATACAAACCTCTCTCAGGCCATGTCCTTGCCTGATCTGATGGAGGTTCCACTTAAGACTAACTTACCTGATGCACCTGTTGTGGGAAAGGTGCAAAAACCTCGAATCCCACCATCTATTAATCGCAAAAGAGAGAGACCTCCATCTCTCTCTCCACCCTCCATTAGAAACGTTAAGGTTATGACATCAAATAAATTTGATGTTTTGTCTGTTGATGTTTCTAATGAACCAGAAGATGGACTGAATAAATCAGAAATTCAAGTTGAGGTCCACCATCCACCTCAACAAATAGATAAAAAAGATACAAAGAAAAACACCAACGTAAAACCCAACATAACAAGACCACCTCTGAAGAAACCTACTGGTAATAATGTTAAATTAAAAACTGCTAATGGGAAGACTTCATCCAAAATGTCTTCCAGAAATAATCCATAGTTTTCTCCTCCATTTTGCAATGGAACTGTCAGGGTTTGAGGGCGAAATATGAAGAACTTGAGCTCCTAATTCATGAGCATTCCCCCATAATTGTATGTCTACAGGAAAGTATGCTTGATTCTAACACTCCTAGTCCTCGAGAGTATGTTAGCTATAGAACACCATATAATCAACAAGCAGGGAGCCATGGCGGAAGTCTCATGTACATTCGTCGAGATGTTCCCCAAATACCCATGTATATACGTACAACCCTGCAGGCAGTTGTTGTACAAATTGATATAGGGAGAAAATATACAATATGCTCTCTGTACTTACCTCCAAATGATAATATTTTATATGATGATTTAGCAGAGGTCATTCAACAACTCCCTCAACCTTTTCTCTTACTGGGAAATATGAATGGTAGACATCCTTTATGGGGCGATGTTTTGGCCAACACAAGGGGCAATATTATCTCATCAATTGTGGAGAATGAGGATGTGGGACTCCTTAATACAGGAGAGCCCACACACTTCCATGTTCAGACAGGTACCTTGTCATGCATTGACCTTTCAATTGCAAGTTCTAACTGCCTTCTTGATTTTGATTGGAGGACATTAGATGATTGGAATACTAGTGATCATGCACCAATCATTATAAACACCAACAAGGGTCCGCCTTTGCAAAGATCGCCACGTTGGAATCTAGACAAGGCAGACTGGGTTAAATTTTCCGAGCTAAGTGAAATCGAAGGGAGAGCAGAACAGTTTGAAAGTGTTGATGATCCCATAGACTACTGAATGGAACTCTTCATACAGCAGGAGTCAATTCAATTCCCAAAACAACAGGGTTATTCAAACGACGACCAGTCCCATGGTGGTCTTCAGAACTAACTGCACTCCACAGAGCCACAAGAAGATCTCTAACACGATTGCGTAGACGCAGAACTGATGAGAATTTAACTTTGTACAAGAAATGTAGAGCACAGTTCTGTTGTGCCATGAAAGAAGCAAGGCGCCAGTCATGGGTGTCTTTTGTTTCCTCCATTAACAGTAGAACACCACCATCTTCTGTGTGGAGGAAAGTAAAAAAGATAGCTGGCAAATTCACCCCCAACCCACCACCAGTGTTGAAGGTGAATGGCCAGTATGTAACTGAAGCAAATGAAGTTAGCAATGCCCTGGCTAATCATTTTTCAAATATATCCAGCAAGTGTGAAGGAGCCCCTGGTCACCAGTATAGGAGCACTGAAGAAAAGAAAATTTTAAATTTTGCAACAAGAAGGGAAGAGTCGTATAATTCTCCTTTCACTGAAAGAGAATTTGATTCCGCACTTGCTCATTGCAGTGATACAGCCCCTGGACCCGATGGAATTCCATATGCAATGATTAAACATGTACATTTTAATACAAAGCTATTTATTTTAAGCATTATTAATAGAATATGGCATGATCATAGTTACCCAAGTGTTTGGGAACTAGCCATTATTTTAGCCTTTTTAAAACCCGGTAAAGACAAGTTTTTAGCAGCAAACTATCGTCCTATTGCATTGACATCTTGTTTATGTAAAATCATGGAGAAGATGGTCAATGCAAGGCTGATATGGTACCTTGAAAAGAAAGGTATTTTATCACCGATTCAATGTGGATTCCGAAAAATGCACTCAACAGTTGATACGACTTGAGTCTTCTATTTGTGAAGCATTTGCTTCCAAACAGCACCATGTTACAGTATTTTTTGACCTTGAAAAGGCATATGATACCACATGGAGATATGGTATTCTTAAAACCATTCATGAACTGGGATTGAGAGGAGAGCTGCCACTATTTATTCAGGCATTTCTTTCACATAGAGTTTTTCAAGTGAGAGTGGTGGAAACTCTATCAGAGAGTAAGTGCCAGGAAGAAGGAGTTCCTCAGGGTAGTGTGCTGAGTGTAACCCTCTTTGCACTAGCAATTAATGGGATATCCTCAGCCATTCCCCAGGATGTTCTCTCAATATTATATGTGGATGATCTCTTAATATCATTTGCTGGCACTAGAATGGCAATGGTTGAGAGAAAAATCCAACTCTCCATTGATAAAATTATCCAGTGGGCTGACATGAATGGATTTAAGTTCTCGACAAGTAAAACTACCATTGTCCATTTTTGTCGTATGCGGGGAGTAAATCCAGACCCGGATGTATACATTAGAGGTCAACGTATACCATGTGTATCGGAAACCAAATTTTTAGGTTTGATATTTGACTGTAGACTTACATGGGTTTCTCACCTAAAAGTGCTAAAAGCTAAATGTGTTGAAGCTCTGAATATCTTAAAAGTATTGTCCGATACATCATGGGGGGCAGACCGCAATACTATTTTAAAATTATACAAGGCCTTGATTTTTTCCAAAATTAGTTATGGTTGTGAGCTATATTCTTCAGCCACCCCAAGCCGGTTAAAAATATTAGACTCGATACGTCATGCAGGTATTAGATTGTCTACTGGAGCTTTTAAAACCTCGCCTATCCCAAGTCTCCTTGTTGATGCTGACGAGTTACCTCTAGACCTTTACCGAATATCTTCCATTCTTCGGTATTGGTTTAGATTGCAAAGACTCCCTAACTCTCTAGCCTTTCAGACTGCAAGCCTCGTAAGACACGCATCGTACTTTGAGTTGCACCCAAAATCTCCTCAACCTTATGGCTTTCGGGTGAAACGATTACTAAATAGTCTGGATATAATTAGAAATAAGGTACTTCCATTCAAGGTATCATCAACGCCTCCATGGAAGTTACCAGAGATATCTTTTTGTAAATATTTTATTGGAGATAAGAAGAATATGTCAGACCTAGAAGCCAGGTTTCTTTTTAATGAACATGTTAAAGAACATAGAGGATCAACTTTTATCTATACTGATGGCTCCAAATCTGATGCTGGCATTGGATTTGGAGTACATAGTAATGGTTTTAATTGTAGAGGTGCACTTCCTCTGACCGCTTCCATATTTACTGCCGAACTGTATGGCATATTAACCGCTATTGAGAAAATAGCGTTGGAGAAGGAGGGTAATTTTACAATTTTTAGTGATGCAAGGAGTGTCCTTCAAGCTATGGAAGTTTTTAATTCTAATAACCCTCTAGTTTTAAAGATTTTTGAATGGCTCTTCCTTATTGGACGGAGAGGTATAACAGTTCAATTTTGTTGGGTTCTAGCACGTAGGTGTGTCCGGGAATGAGGAGGCAGATTCACTGGCTAAGGAGGCTGCATCCAAGTTGCTGCCAAGAAGGTATCCCATTCCCTGTAATGATTTCTTACCTGACATCAAGAAATGGGTTTGCAATAAATGGTAACAGCAATGGGATAGTCAAGATGGCAATAAAGTGAGGGAAGTAACAAATGACATATCTCCTTGGAGGTATAATATGATGCCCCAAAAATGGGAGACGTCTCTTTGTCGTCTCCGTATTGGTCACACTCGGTTGACACATGAGTTTCTGCTGAAGGGCCAACACCAACCGTATTGTGACAACTGTTTAGTACCTCTAACAGTAAGGCATTTGTTGACCAAATGCCCCAATTATAACAACTTGCGGAATAGATATTTGTTTGAGGCTCGAGGTGAGGGTGGCAGGTTCATCCTTGCCAAGATTCTTGGAAATGATGTGTCCTACCATGCAAGTGGCATTTTTAGATTTCTTTCAGAAGCAGGTCTTCTGAAAAATCCATCCATATACCAAAGGCACTTCCCCCAATTTTGGGGGGTAGCCGACATCAACAAGAACAAAACAAAAAGGGGACCTCTACTCTCTATGTTCCTCCAGCCTAACCAGGGACTCAGCCGAGTTCAGCTGGTACTGCTAGGGTGCCACAGCCCAACCTCCCACATTTCCACCACAGATGAAGCTTCATACTGCTGAGTCCCCTACTGCTGCTACCTCCGCGGTCATCTAAGGCACCGGAGGAAGCAGCAGGGCCTGCCGGAACTGCGTCACAATCGCTCGCCATTCATTCCTATTTCTAGCACGCTCTCTTGCCTCTCACATCTATCCTCCTATCACCCAGAGCTTTCTTCACACCATCCATCCACCCAAACCTTGGCCTTCCTCTTGTACTTCTCCCATCAACTCTTGCATTCATCACCTTCTTTAGCAGACAGCCATTCTCCATTCTCTCAACATGGCCAAACCACCTCAACACATTCATATCCACTCTAGCCGCTAACTCATTTCTCACACCCGTTCTCACCCTCACCACCTCGTTCCTGACCCTATCTACTCGAGATACACCAGCCATACTCCTCAGACACTTCATCTCAAACACATTCAATTTCTGTCTCTCCATCACTTTCATTCCCCACAACTCCGATCCATACATCACAGTTGGTACAATCACTTTCTCATATAGAACTCTCTTTACATTCATGCCCAACCCTCTGAAAAATATTTAACTTTTATGACATTCAATTTTTATGATTTTAATTGAATACTCTTTAATTTTTTATTTTATATAATTTTTTAATTTTTGTATACATAAATTAAATGTTACCGGCGTCAATGACCTTAGATGTCAGGATGCCTGAAAACTTTAAATCATTCATTCATTCATTCTACCGTTACCAGATTCAGTTCTGACCCAGCGAGTCCAGAAGTCGACTGTCTGCGCTTCATTACAGAAAACCCGGACCCTGCAGCTCATGATTTTCTCTCCCTAGCGGTGAGAAAGCGTTTCGGGATTTCGAAAGACAGCATATCTACTAGAAGGCAATATGAGTCATCTTGGAGAAAATGGGTGGCCTTTGTCAAGGCGAAGAATCCGCAAGAGATCTCGACGGACTTCTGCTTATCTTTTTTCATCCACCTCCATGGTCAAGGGTTAGCAGCTAACACGATTTCAAGGTGTAAATCTGCTTTGACAAGACCCATTTTATATGCCTTTCAGGTCGACCTCGCTAACGAGATTTTTAATAAAATCCGAAAGCCTATGCTAGGCTCAGACCTTCAGCACCTCCAAAGCCCATTTCATGGTCTTTTGATAAAGTTCTTCATTTCGCTTCACTGTTGAACAATGAGGAGTGTGCGTTAAAGGATTTGACCCAAAGAGTTATTTTCCTATTTGCACTCGTGTCCGGGGCCAGGGTTAGTGAGATTGTAGCCCTCTCGAGAGAGGAAGGTCATGGTCAGTTCTTGGATTGGGGAGAGCTGAACCTGTTCCCGGATCCTACGTTTCTCGCCAAGAACGAGTTACCCACCAACAGGTGGGGTCCCTGGAGAATCTGCCCTCTGAAAGAAGATGCATCTTTATGTCCAGTAGAATGCCTAAAGGTCTATCTTTGTAGAACTTCAGACTTCAGGGGTGGTCAACTATTCAGGGGAGAAACATCAGGCTCAAATTTATCACTGAAACAACTCAGGGCGAAAATCACATATTTTATTCGCAGAGTGGATCCTGACAGTACACCCGCAGGTAACGATCCGAGGAAAGTTGCCTTATCCTTAAATTTCTTTAATTGTATGGATTTTGAATATCTTCGTTCATACGCTGGCTGGAAGTCTTCCAGAGTGTTCTTTCGTCACTATGCGAAGCAAGTGGAGCAACTAAAGAGGTCTGTGGTAGCAGTGGGTTGTGTCGTTAACCCTGCTGTTTAACTCTGCTAGGAACAGTGGATTTAATTGGGACGATTAATTCCGGGGTGAGTGTGTAGTTACAAACTGTTCTACAATCTAAGTGTGAGGGCACGGGGTTGCCCACGTTGACTGTTCCACTTTCAAAGGTGAACCTAGCATAAGTGCTGACATGTGTGCCGAGCGTTTCCAACGCTAATGTGACTGATTAGTAATACAGACTTTTACAATTTTGTTACCTCGGTATGTTAAAAGTGGCGCTAAGGTTTTTCTTTCAGATAAACAAGTTTCTGTTTACTATCATGCTTATGCTTATTTTTTTGGTTATCCTCCTCATATATATATATATATATATATAATTATTGTTAACCTGTTTTATTTATTGTTTGTCAATAAACTAGTTCTTGTGAACCTTGCGTCTCCTTCACCTGTGTCAATTTATTGGTAATAATTGAGCATTACGTACTATGTATATTTATCTGGGATAATTCTAATAGATTGTTCCTTTATGCAAGCATTTTTTGCATTGGTTTATGCTTTCCCTTAGCGGGAGGACTCCATGCCCTAAGGGGACGGTGGCTGATATGCAAGTTTCCTCCTATTCGGATATAAACCTTTGTCCAATACAGTATTGAACGGAGAACTGGTCGATATTTCTTATTGACGCTGTGGTTCTTTACAAACTATGCTTTACATGATATAGGGTGAGACCACTATATTGGCTTGTCTGTTATTCATACATAGGTATATGTACTCTTCGAGACTTTTCCAGAGTCTAGTAGGACTCTCCCCTGTAGGGGGCAGGAAGCACTATCATGGTTTATTTTTAGTTGAAAAGATGTATGACGGTAACATCTTAGGTCTCTGGGTCTAGCTGACCGGGGAAATACCTCCGGGGAGTACGGCACGTTTTGAGAATCCAAAGATACAGTAATGCTCTGGTATACTTCCATCAGGACGACATAGCTTGAGCCTAAAAACAACGGATTTTGAGCGAAGCGAAAAATCTATTTTTGGGTGAAATGGCCATGTCGTCCTGATGGACCCGCCCTTCCCTTTCTATGAAAGGGCTGTAGGTCCCCTCCCTACATACAGTATCTGTAGCACCTCGTGTATCGCTACAAGGAATACAGATGGCGCCGTGAGCGGCGCAATGCACGCTTACGAAACGGGAGAGGAGAGATACCTTGCGAGCGGCTCTCCTTTTCTTTCTCGTTTTCGTTTTCTTGCCAATTGACCCCTTCGAAGTGTTATCTCTGTTCGGGGTGCAGATTGCCATGTGGCGTGTCAAGAATACGTCCTCTGATATTTCGCGATATCCCTGGTTCTTTTATTAGGGATATTCGCTCCAGGAGTTAGAATTCTGGGTACCTTAAGGTAAATTCTCTGGGAATATCGCCGTAGTTGTAATATACCCAAGGAAGCTACCCTATAGGAACTTCCATCAGGACGACATGGCCATCTCACCCAAAAATAGATTTTTCGCTTCGCTCAAAATCCGTTTTTATTAGGCCTCTTCGATTCCCTTTCCATTTATACCAAACACGGAGATAAATTTTATATTTGTTTAGAAGCGACCTATGCCTATTCTTTGTAGGCGGTACGGACTTGGAAAGCAAAGTTAAACAATGTTGAGCCCATTTGATTTTTATATTTGTTTGGATTAATGAGTTGAATATTTTTAGAAAATATTTTAAGAAATTTATTCTTTGAATAGTCTTCGTGCTGTTTTCAAAGATGAACTAACGTTTGGTTTATTTATGCTACGCAGTTTGCACTCTATCGTTACGATAGAGAAAGAGAGAATCACGGTTTCACTTTGTTGAAAGAGTAAACCTTTTTTGACGTTTTGTTCATTCTTCTTACTTACAAACTGAAGTTTTTTTTTAAATACTAATTTAAAGGAACATGTTAATTTTCAATTTCTTAGTCCTTTTAGTATTTTCCTTTAGTCAAATAACCCTTCTATTGACGAAGAGTGAGTGAGCCATTCTCTTGTGAGTGGCAAGAGAGAGAGAGAGAGAGAGAGAGAGAGAGAGAGAGGGAACGATCCAAATCTTTATTCTCGCAGATATTTACTCTTGTCCCAAGTCTCTGTATGGGGAGAGAGAGAGAGAGAGAGAGAGAGAGAGAGAGAGAGGATAAAACGTTCTGTATTTTATTCTCATCCCAAGGCACTGTACGGTGAGAGATTGAAAACGTAGTCCTTAGTGATTTAGTTTGTCTCTTCCCAAGTCACTGATCTTTTTAACTTTATATATTTCCGTTTTATTCCACATATGTTTATTAATTTTTGCATGTGTGTTTCATTTTGTACTAATGAGATTACATTATACGACATATTTCGCAATTCTAACCTTTTGATTTAAGGGAGAATTGCGTGCTTCAGGTAGAAATCAGCTTAATTCATGTCTAATGTGAAATTATTAAAAAATGCTATGTCAGTGAAGAAAGTGCGAAAAACATGTTCAGTGTTGCAGAGGGTTTGTTTATTCGTGCTTGGCACTTGCCTAGTCCGAGACCTCTTTCAGGCTCCCCTACCCCAGGGAGAAGGAATGTCGTAGGACCTAAGGGAGTGAGAGGTGTAAACCATCGAACAGACGTTCCCTCAAAGGTATCAGACGTTGCTCTTCAAGCACGTCCTTGCCATAAGACAGGAGAGACGAAGTTCTCCTCGTCTTCCGATGATTCGTCTCTTTAAAAACCTTGGCGTAAGGTTTCGAGACGGTTGAAACGTTAATTAGTTCCTTCAGAACAAGTTCAACGTCCTAGCTGTAGTCATCATGAGAGTCCCGTTCATAGCGATGACGTTCACGTACAGACGTTTCCGACGTCACGATCTATTCAGAGTGCGCAGCGTGACGTTGAGCTGCAGTCACCGCAGACTCGACGTGACGTTGAGCGGTAGACACGACGTGACGTCGAGCGTCAGTCACCGTAGTCACGATATAGCATCGAACAGCAGTTATCTCTGATACTACGTGACGTTTGAATGTCAGCCACCGCAGTCACAGGTTGATCCGAAGTTAAGTGTTTTGCAAGATATGCTGTTAAAGCTTTCTTCTTTAATAGAAGCTTACGATCCTGTTCCCGTGCGAAAGGATCCTTTGCTTTTTGTATGTCACGGTTCTGGGATACGTGATTCAGGTCTTCAACCTTCTAAACAAGCTTTGTTACGTCACGCTGACGTTATCTCTAGTTTCAGTTTGCTGTTAAAAGAGATGCGGAGCATAAATCTCGATGTAACTTTGATCGACAGTCAGCTGCAGTCACAGCGTGACGTTGAGCTGCAGACACCGCAGACATGATGTGACGTTGAGCGGTAGACACCTTAGACACGACGTGACGTTGAGGGTCAGTCACCGTAGTCACGATATTGCATCGAACAGCAGTCATTGATGTTACTACGTGACCTTTGAACTTGTCACTTCTGTCACGATGTGTAGTAGAATAACATTCTCTGCAGTCACAACGTGACATCGACCCTCCAACTTTAACTTCTGTTCATATACAAGTTGATGTAGCCTGTCAGGCTTTTCCTTCACGTCATTCTGAATATAAATCTCCTCGCAAGACTTTAGATTTATCAGATGATGTGCCTTCTGAAGAAGTTGATAACCCCCTTTCAACTAATGTACATTTGGGATTCATAAGAGGAGTAACCTAGGGTTGTCCAACAATCCCTTGTTTTTAAAATTAGGAATTTCTTTAGGGAAATTTTGTCCTACTTGTTTTGTAACGGCTGCTGCGCCGTCTGAGTTTACTCTTGGCATGACTTTCTTTGACTCCTACATTTACGAAGTCAGTTCTCTCTTGTTCTTCCAAGAGAGCCATGCTCTTACTGGGAGACTGGTTGGAATCCAGGAGAAGTTTAGGAAAGTCTGCTTTTGCTTTTCCTCCTTCTTAATTAGCTTCTCGCTCGAGCGTCTGGTGTGACACAGGAGAAGTTCTTGGCTTGGGAGTACCTGCCTCTGCCCAGGGAGACTTCTTAAGCCTAGTGGACTCCCCTCATCGTCTAGCCATGAGACGCTCCAAGATTTTATGGTCTGCTTCAAAGCTAGACGATCTCCTGAAAGGAGTTTATCGAGCGTTTGAAGTATTTAATTTTTTGGATTGGTCCCTGGGAGCCTAAGTAAGAAGGTCTCTCCAGCTGATAATGTATTGCTGTACAAATTATGTCATGCATGAACAAGGCTATAAGGGATGGCTCGTATGAACTGGCAGCCACGTTCACTGCAGGAGTACTTAAGATGTAAGTGCACTCAATGTGTTCATTGTCAAGACAAAGTTCCCGATGAAGACTACCAAATCTGTCTTGGCAGCAGTAAGGGAAGGCGACTGGATGGTCTCTCTCGACCTTCAAGATGCATACTTCCACATCCCGATTCATCCAAACTTTCAACAATATCTGAGGTTTGTGGACGGGAAAGTAGTGTACCAATTTCGAGCACTGTGCTTCGGCCTCAGTCCTGCTCCTCTTGTTTTTACAAGGCTCATGCAAAATGTAGCAAGCTTTCTACATTTTTCAGGGATCAGAGCCTCCCTTTATTTTGACGACTGGCTAATCAGGGCGTCGTCATTAAATCGCTGTCTGGAGAACCCCAAATGGACATTAGACCTAACCAAGGAGGTAGGTCTCATAGTGAACGTAGAGAAGTCGTAACTTACAGTACTCCCATCCCAGACTATTCTTTTTTTGGGGATGGAGATACAGTGTCTAATTTTTTGGGCCTTTTCGTCTCCCACAAGAATGGAACAACCTCTGTTAAAAGTCCGTCACTTGCAAGAGAAAAACAGTTGCTCTGTAAGAGTTTGAACGAGCCTCGTGGGAGCTCTTTCTTCGCTGGAGCAGTTTATCTCTCTGGGGAGACTCAACCTTTGCCCTCTCCAATTTCACCTAAACCATTGGAACAAGGATAAGGGCTTAGAGAGTATCTCTTTCCCAATCTCCAACTCAGTCTAGACATGTCTGACTTGGTGGGACAGCAACATCAGATTTTGAGAAGATCTTTCTCTTGCGATCAAGAACCCAAACCATATGTTGTATTCAGATGCATCGGATTTGGGTTAGAGAGCGCCACTGGACAGTCTGGAATGCTCGGGTCTTTGGTCCACGGATCAGAAGGAACTCCATTTAAGGCAAGTAACATCTCTCTTTTGACAAGATTTGTGCCAGGAGAAATGAATGTATTAGCGGACTGCCTCAGCAGAAGAGGACAAGTCATCTCCATGGAGTGGACGTTGCACAAGACTGTGTGCGAGAAGCTATGGATGACATGGGGTCAACCCACCATAGATCTTTTTGCGACTTCACTGACAAGAGGCTCTCGACTTACTGCTCTCCAGTTCCAGATCCAGAGGCAGCCCACATAGACGCTTTCCTGCTGGACTGGTCTCGCCTAGACATCTATGCCTTCCCACCATTCAAGATCCTAGACAAGGTTCTTCAGTAGTTCGCCTCTCACGAAGGGACCAGGTTGATGTTGGTTGCTCCCCTCTGGCCCGCGATGAGTGGTTCACAGAGGTACTTCTATGGCTAGTAGACATTCCAAGAAGTCTACCGTTGCGGATGGATCTCCTGCGTCAGCCTCACGTAAAGAGATTTCATCAATGCTTCCCCGTGCTTCGTCTACCTGCCTTCAGCCTATCGAAAGACTCTTTAGAGCTCGAGGGTTTTCAAAGGAGGCAGCTAGAGCGATCGCGAGGGCTGGAAGATCCTCTACCATCAGGATTTATCTATCTAAATGGGAGGTTTTTAGAGACTGGTGCAAGTCCTCCTCTATTTCCTCTTCCAGTACCTCTGTAGCGCAGATTGCAGATTTTCTGCTTATCTGAGAAATGGTCGTTCCCTTTTTGCATCTACCATTAAAGGCTACAGAAGCATGTTAGCTCTGTTTTCAGGCATAGAAATTTGGATCTATCTAATAACAAAGATCTTCAAGACCTTCTTAAGTCTTTCGAGACTTCCAAGGAGCGTCATATTTCTACTCCTACTTGGAACTTGACGTGGTCCTGCAGTTCCTTATGTCAGACAGGTTTGAACCGTTAAGTTCGGCCTCCCTGGAGGATCTTACCCTTAAGACACTTTTCTTGGTGAGCTTGGCTTCTGCGAAAAGGGTTAGTGAGATACATGCTTTTAGCAAGAATATCGGCTTCTCTGCTAATAAAGCAGTATGCTCTCTTCAGCTTGGTTTTTTGGCTAAGAATGAACTTCCGTCTCGTCCATGGCCTAAATCGTTTGAACTTCCCAGTCTATCTGAGATTGTTGGGAATGAAGTTGAAAGAGTGCTGTGCCCCGTTAGAGCTCTTAGTTTTGTTTATCTAGAACTAAACTGCTGCGAGGTTTTTTCAGAGTCCTTATGGTGCTCCGTTAAAAAGCCATCTTTGCCTATGTCGAAGAATGCGTTGTCTTATTTTATTAGACTATTGATTAGAGAGGCACACTCGCATTCAAGTAAGAAGGATCATAATTTGCTTAAAGTAAAGGCTCATGAAGTTAGAGCGGTAGCAACTTCAGTAGCATTTAAACAAAATAGATCCCTTAGAAGTATTATGGACGCGACCTTTTGGAGAAGCAAGAAGGTGGTCGCTTCATATTACTTGAAAGATGTCCAGACTCTTTATGAGGACTGCTACACGTTGGGACCTTTCGTAGCAGCGAGTGCAGTAGTGGGTGAAGGTTCTACCACTACATTCCGTTAATCCCAATATCCTTTTAATCTTCTTTTGAAATTTTTAAATCTTGTTTTGGGTTGTACGGGAGACTAAGAAGTCTTTCGCAATCTTTTGATTTGGCGGGTGGTCAAAATATTGTTTCTTGAGAGCGCCCAGATTAAGGGTATTGATGAGGTCCTGTTGTAGGGGTGTTCACCCTGATTATAACAGCTGCTGGAAGTCTTTCAGCATCCTAAGAGGATCACTGGGGTTCATAAGGATAGCGGACTAATGAGTCAGAGTATTCATCAGTCAGCTTCCTTATCAGGTACCTATACTTAAGTTAGTTTTTTGAATATTTGTCAAAAACTCTTGAGCATACAGTTGACGCCTTTATTGTTTTAATACTGGTCCCTACCCACCACCATGGGTGTGAATCAGCTATATATATATATATATATATATATATATATATATATATATATATATATATATATATATATATATATATATATATTCACCGGCTAAGTTTAATATTTAAAAATGATATTTTCAATTTAAAATAAATTTTTGAATATACTTACCTGGTGAATATATATAATTAAAGGCCCTCCCTTCCTCCCTGATAGAGACCCTACAGACCGAGAGGAACTGAACTTATGGAGAAGTATATGCGGTATCTGGCCGATAGTCGACGCTGGTGGGCACACCCGGCAGCCTTCATGGCAATCGCTCGCGAGTTTTTGGAATCTGTCGACCGTCGGAGACGTAAGCTATATATATATTCACCGGGTAAGTATATTCAAAAATTTATTTTAAATTGAAAATATAATTTTTCATATTGCTGAAGCAATATCCCACCTACTCCTAAGTCTCAGCCATCTGTTGCAATGAAGAATTCCTTACCGAAGTCAGGAAATTTTATGATAGGAAAACTACACTGTTCATCTTTTAAGGTATTAAACGCCTGTTGATGCTGCTCAGACCATATGAAATCTACGCCCTTCTTCTTAAGATCAGTTAAGGGAGTGGCTATTATTGAATAATTGCGTATAAAACGCCTGTAATATCCACTACACCCCAAAAATTGCTGTATTCCCTTGACATTAGTAGGTATCGGAAAGTTACGGATAGCTGACACCTTATCGTGGACTACTTTCAGACCTTGGCTTGACACTGTAAAACCCAAATAGACTAATTCTGTTTTGAAAAATTCACACTTACTAATCTTTACCCTTAAGTTATGTTATTTTAGTCTCTGTAGTACTAGTTCTAATTTACGAAGATGTTCTTCTAAGGTGTCGGAAAAGATTACAAGGTCGTCCATATAGGCATGCAATATATCCCCTAGCAAGTCCCCAAACACTATGTTAATCATTCTTGTAAATGTTATGGGAGCACAACGTAAACCAAAATGCATCCGTAAAAATTCATAATGTCCCCTGGCTGAGCTGAAGGCTGTGTATGGGATGCTATTTTATTCTAATGATATCTGGTGAAAGCCTTTAAGTAAGTCCAAACTGGTAAAATATTTATTCTGACCTAACAAAGATAAAATATCGTCAGTACCTGGCACTGGAAATCGATCAGGGATCGTCTCCTTATTTAGGCGACGGAAGTCTACGCAGATACGCCATGTTCGATCTTTTTTCGGTAAAACTATTAATGGAAGATTATAAGGGCTGTTCGATTTCCTAATGATTCCTTCTTCTAGCATTTTACCTACTTCATCATTTATTTCATTCTGGAATTTCATAGGGAGTCTGTACTGAGGGTACATAGATAATTTTCTGCTTGTCCTTTAACCTTATTTGATGCTCGATCACATCTGTTTTTCCTAAAGATCCATCCGTAGTGGAAAAAACATCATGATATTCTGTTGAAAGTCCATAAAGTTTCTGCTGAATTTCTTCGTCTTGAATGTCTTTATTGATTTTATTTTTAATAGATTGCAAAAGGGATTCATCCGCAACTGATTGAGCGTGATTGATTTCAGCAACGGTAAGAATACGATGTTTATAAACTTCTACATCCAAGATATGTTGATTTTTGTAATTTACTAAAGTGGTATTTAAATTATTACAGACTTCAATATTACATAGTTGATGTGAGCCTACTGTATAAATAGTTTGTGTGACAGACAATCCGTTAGTTTTCAAAGTGTCGAAAAGGATTAAGATTTCAGATCCTGGTAATGTTTTCTTTACTTGCACTATTAAATTCGAAGGTACGTTCGGCTCGATAGATTGCGTGCAAGATGATATTACGGGTGAACGAGAATTCTGTTGGGTCGCGTATATTATTTCTTTATTAGCGAGACAAGTTATTGGTTCTTCAACGTACGTCACTGTTTTATTTGTCGTCTCCTTTTATCCAAAACTGATTTCAAGGTATTAGAAGACTTGTAGAATTTTCCTTTTTTTATACACGCCCTGCTTGGCAGGGGCTAAGATAATGTTTTGATTGCCTAAAGATGGGTATCCTATAATTACAGCTGGATACATATCAATGTTTTGTACAACAACAAATGTATCGGCAAACGTGAGCTTACCGACCTTGAACTGAACATGAGTTACGCCTATTACATTTAATTCGTTATTTCCTATTCCCGAGAGCCTTACTCCGGACTTTTCTATTGGGAAGTTCGAAAACAACAAATGATGCGTCCTCATATCCATGATATTACGTGGACTACCAGAGTCAAAAAATAATGCAAATGATCTGTGTTCTAAATTTACAGCATATAATGTTGGTCGTAACTCATTTTGGCTTATTATTGTATGAATTTTTTGCAAATCTACGGGAGCATGTACTGAGTTATTTAATTCGGCCGTGTGTTTCATAGGAAAATCTATTGCCTCACAATGATCTGATAAAACATTAATTTGATTATTCCATACTACTGATGTTGACTTGAATGACCTTGACCCAACATCACTCTCTTCCCCACTGGAGTTAATCATGTGGTATTTGCTTTGCTCTGCACATTCTGAAAATTAGTCTGACCTTGCGAGGTCTGGTTTGACGACCCAGGATCAGCGTTATTCGAAGAACAGTTTGTTTGTTTTGAATTCTGAACTACATTGCCGTTTGGCTGTTTCTTCTTATTGAAATGAGGATTTTTCTTTTTATTTCCATATGGAACTGACTGTGAAATTGACTGTGTATTTCTAGGATTTTGCTGTGTCTTAAGCGAGTAGCACTGACTATATGAATGAGTCGAACTACTGTATTATGTAACGAACAAAATCTCGTTCTGCAGTCCGTAATCAAGTGACCTCGACGTTTGCAGTTATAGCACGTCATTCCTGCAACTTGACTATTATTAACTACGTTTACTTGTTGTGACTGTTTCATTTTTTGCAAAAACCTGTGTAAACACGGGATCAAGATCAGGACACTTAGACATATGTTTCT
>NC_090767.1:14208211-14215711 GCF_036898095.1 Palaemon carinicauda
GGAAGCTGTTGTGGTCATATGATATATGATCAGTCTCTAGGGCATTGTACTGCTTGATAGGGCAATGTCACTGTCCCTTGCCTCTGCCATTCATGAGTTGTCTTTAAACCTCTCAAGAATGTACTGTGTTGGTCTATTGGTTGTATTAGTGAACGAATGTTTTAGAAAATGATCAATACAGAAAGAAAAAACTTCATTTTCTGGTGTCTACTCATGAAATTTCATTGTTTTTCGTCCCATTTGACCAGTTATTACAAAATGACGTCAACAAATGTTCATTTGTCAACAAAATCCTAATTAGTAGTAATTATAGTCACTTCATTTCATTTAATTTTTCTATTCGGCATTCATTAATTTATTTGAAAGAAATATGGGGTTTTTATCAGCGTTCTCTCTCTCTCTCTCTCTCTCTCTCTCTCTCTCTCTCTCTCTCTCTCTCTCTCTCTCTCTCTCTCTCTCTCTCTCCTTATTTCATCACATAGGCTGTTAATTAGGGATATTTAGTCACAGTAGTTGTTAATTTTGAAGATAATTCGAAAGTTTTAAGATGAGAAATAGTTTAAAACTTTAAAGATACACAGGTTTAAGATAGTTTCGAAAGCTATGAGATAATTTCGAAAGTTTTGAGAGAGTTTCAAAAGTTTTAAGATAGTTCTAAAAGTTTTAAGATAGTTCCAAAAGTTTTAAGATAGTCCCGAAAGTTTTAAGATAGTCCTGAAAGTTTTAAGATAGTTCCGAAAGTTTTAAGATAGTTCCGAAAGTTTTAAGATAGTCCGAAGTTTCAAGATAGTTTCAGAAAGTTTTAAGATAGATAGTTTACAAAAGTTTGAAGATAGTTTCAAAGTTTGAAGATAGTTTCAAAGTTTGAAGATAGTTTCAAAGTTTGAAGATAGTTTCAAAAGTTTTAGGAAAGTTTCAAAAATTCAAAAAGTTTTAAGATAGTTTCAAAAGTTTTAAGATAGTTTCAAAAGTTTTGAGATAGTTTCAAAAGTTTTAAGATAGTTTTAAAAAGTTTAAGATAGGTGTAAAAGTTTGAAGATAGTTTCAAAGTTTGAAGATAGTTTACAAAAGTTTGAAGATAGTTTACAAAAGTTTTAGGATAGTTTCAAAAGTTTTAAGAAAGTTTGAAAGTTTTTAGATAGAAAATTTTTAAGATAGTTTCAAAAGTTTTAAGATAGTTTCAAAAGTAATGCAATAGTTTCAAACGTTTTGAGACGATTTCAATAGTATACTGTAGAGATAGTTCGAGTGTCATATTAATCGCAATAAAATTTTATCCTTGACTCTCTCTCTCTCTCTCTCTCTCTCTCTCTCTCTCTCTCTCTCTCTCTCTCTCTCTCTCTCTCTCTCTCTCAAACTGCATGAATTATGTATGTTAAACAGTAGGGATCAGGAGCCATTGAAATCCATTGAAAGAATGAGAAATTCAATTGGATCCTGATTCCTCAAAGGTGCCATTGACTCTCTTAATGTCTCAAAGGAGATCTGTTGTGAGCTTAAATGTCTAGACTTACGCTGGTGCTCAAAGCAGGGTCTAAACTTTTAAGGTAATTACCTTAGTGTGAGGTAATTGGCATGGCTTCAAGGTAATTTTTATGTTGATTATGAGGTAATTTCGGTTTTACTGCTTCAAATTTAAGGAAATTAGGAAAGTTTTCTGGTAATCTGAGGTAAAATTGAGATAGGATCTAATGTGGTTTGCTTTCAAATGATACGAGAGAGAGAGAGAGAGAGAGAGAGAGAGAGAGAGAGAGAGAGAGAGAGAGAGAGAGAATGCCCCAGCCGTAAAATCAAACACATGTGGACGAGAGATAGCTGAAATGTATTCTATAGACCCTGGGAAAAGTAGGCCTACAGGAAATGGACCGATCTTCAACTGAAAGTAAACACTTGTGTGTGTGTGTGTGTGTGTGTGTGTGTGTGTGTGTGTGTGTGTGTGTACAGTCCTGCCAACGTCCCTTGCTTTTTCTCACATGGTAGAATATTCTATAGTTTATTTTGATCTCGTACCCATATATATATATATATATATATATATATATATATATATATATATATATACACACACACACATATATATATATATATATATATATATATATATATATATATATATATATTTATATAAAATCAAATAACCGCAAATTTTAGTCTTTTTTTAATATTTTCGTCGAATTAAAAACACATGAATTCTAGAAGAAACCGAACAGAAGTAACAAATACAAAAGGCCAATTCTATAGAAATATCTATGGTAATTCATATATTATATATAATTATATTTCTTCCATGCATGCTATTTGTATTCCATTATTATATACAGTTTTCCTTATTTATTTCAATATCAATTTAGACTGTTTTTCGTTTAGTGATTCGTCTGCAAGAGTGATCAGCTGATTTGACTAAAAACAGCTGATTTGACTAAAAACAGCTGATTTAACTAAAAACAGCTGATTTGACTTAAACAGTACTTTTGTTTACATTTTCAAGATTGATGGTGAAACTATTTTGCTGTAGGAAATGAATGAGAGAGAGAGAGAGAGAGAGAGAGAGAGAGAGAGAGAGAGAGAGAGAGAGAGAGAGAGAGAGAGAGAGAGAGCCTTACCTTATTGCCTTATTTTTTGTTTGGGTTCCCCCAGGTCCCTCAGTGTGAGGCACCTCGTGTATCCACCAGAGAGTTGCTAATGCATCTTCCGGTGTATTTTGCATCTTCCTGTCTTGGATGGTCTGGGATGCATCTTAGGTATATATTTATCGAGCTTATTCTTCAACACATCTACGCTCACTCCTGATATGTTTTTTAGATGAGCTGGCAGCACATTAAATAGTCGCTGCATTATCGATGCTGGTGCGTAGTGGATTAATGTCTTGTGACGGGCCGAGAGAGGAGTTGTGAAATCAAAGGCAGATTGGAAACGACTGAGTTATATTGTTGTGGAACACTCTCCTTATATACAAAACCTCAAGGCAACAGGACATGACAAGTTCACAAGACTGACAAAATCACAGAGGAAAAACCAGACTTGAATTTTCATGTTCGTTTTAGTGCGAGGGAAGAGCGAAGATACAACCATAATATATACAAAAGGAATTATGTACAATTGTGTGAAACACGGTTGGTACATGGCTCCCCCCCTAAAAATGACATACTGTACATGTTAAATAGGGCGCCCTGATCTAGAGAGGCGAACTGTAGGCGGGTCATCTGGCAGAAGATAAGCAGGTTTTAGACGATCAATGGAGACCCAGTCTTCTTTGCCCCGAATGTTTAGGAGGAATGCTTTCGGACTGCGTCGGATCACAAGGTAAGGTCCCGTGTAATGGGGCGTTAACGGTGGCTTGCTGGTGTCGTTGCGCAGGAAGACGTGCGTTGCAGAGTGCAAGTCCGTTGGTATGTGATGCTTCGCTGGGGGCTTGTAAGTCTGGCGGCACGGAGTAAATTTTCCCACGACGTGACGTATGCGCTGGAGATCGTCGGAGGAGGTTGTAGAAGGAAAAAACTCGGCAGGGACGACCAACGGGTCGCCATACACCATTTCGGCTGCCGAGACGTCGAGGGCGTCTTTAGGAGTGGTCCTTAGTCCCAGGAGGACCCAGGGAAGCTGAGTAAACCAGTTGCAATCCTTGCAGCGGGACATCAAAGCTGCTTTGAGGGTGCGATGAAAACGTTCAAATATTCCATTGGCAGCGGGGTGGTAGGCCGTTGTCTGATGTAGGGTGATGCCCAGGAGATTCGCTAATGACGTCCACAATTGAGAGGTGAAAGTGGTTCCCCTGTCAGAAGTAATATGCTCAGGGATACCGAATCTTGAAATCCATCCAGAGAGTAAGGCAGATGTACATGAGGCAGACGTTGCAGTTTCCATGGGAATGGCTTCAGGCCAACGAGTGGAGCGGTCGATGACGGTAAACAGGTAACGATGTCCTTGTGATGTGGGTAGGGGGCCTACAACGTCGACGTGAATGTGTGCGAAACGACGCTGAGGTTGAGGAAAGGTGCCCACTCCTGAATCCGTGTGTCGATGTACTTTGGAAGTTTGGCAAGAAGTACAGGCATGGACCCAATCCTTAGCATCCTTAGAAATGCCGTGCCAAATGAACTTTGCCTTCAGCAGCTGTGCAGTAGAACGGCACGAGGGATGTGAAAGGCCGTAAATGAAATCAAACACCTGTCGGCGCATGGGAGCAGGAATCCAAGGTCGCGGTCTACCAGTACTGACGTCACAGAGGAGGGTGGTGTTGGAGTTTTCGAGGGGAAAATCCTCCCAACGGAGGGACGTGCAGGATGTCCTACAAGCTTGATACTCTGGATCCTGTCGTTGGGCTTCAGCCAGGGCGTTGTAATCCAATCCCAGTTGAACGGCAGCCAACGTGTTTCTTGACAGGGCATCGGCAACGGGATTCATTTTCCCAGGGACGTATTAGAGGGTGCAATTGTATTCAGCCACGGCGGAGAGATGTCGGCGTTGACGGGCGGACCAAGCGTCAGACTGTCGAGTGAAGGCGTGCACCAGAGGCATGTGGTCTGTGCGAATGACGAAGGGCGTACCTTCTAAGAAATGGCGAAAGTGACGGACAGCCAGGTGCACCGCCAGCAATTCTCGATCGAAGGTAGAATAACCCGATTCTGCCTTGGACAGTTTTCTGCTGAAGAAGGCCAATGGGCGGGGCGAGCCTTTGACCACCTGCTCGAGTACTGCACCAATAGCGACGTCGCTGGCATCGGTGGAGAGAAGGAGAGGGGCGTGTGGGATAGGAAAAGTGTGAGCCACAGCAGTTGATAGGGCCTTCTTTGCATTGCAGAAGGCCGCTTCTTGAAGGGGACCCCACTTCAAGTCCTTTGGCTTGCCCTTGAGGGAGGCGTAGAGGGGAGCAAGAGTGGCGGCAATGGCTGGCAGAAAGCGGTGATAATAGTTGATCATGCCCAAGAATTCCTGCAGAGCTTTGACGGTCGAGGGCGTGGGGAAATTCTGAACGGCTGCTACCTTCTCAGGGAGGGGATGGACTCCTTCAGGAGTGATACGGTGCCCTAAGAACGACACTTCGTTGGCGCCAAAGGTACACTTGTCGTACCGGACTACAAGGCCGTTTTGTTGCAGGCGGTCGAGCCCGATGCGCAGGTGACGGAGGTGTTCCTCTTTTGAGGAGGAGAACACAAGTATGTCGTCCACATAACATACACAGAAAGGGAGATCCCCTAAGATGCCATCCATGAGACGTTGAAACGTTGCCCCAGCATTACGAAGGCCAAAACAGGAGTAATTGAAGGTGTATGTGCCAAACGGAGTGGTGATGGCGGTCTTGGGGATGTCTTCTGGGTTCATAGGCACCTGATAATACCCCTTCAGGAGGTCGAGCGTAGAGAAAACCTTCGCTTTGTGCAGGTAGGAGGTTACATCGGCAATGTTTGGGAGGGGGTAGTGATCCGGTTCTGTTTGCATGTTCAGGCGCCTGTAATCCCCGCACGGACGGAGGGAGCCGTCTTTCTTCAGAACGATGTGTAAGGGTGACGACCATGGGCTGGAGGCCTTTTGGCAAAGGCCCATTTTCTCCATTTCGGCGAACGTCTGTTTGGCGGCTGCCAATCGTTCCGGTGCCAGACGTCTGAATTTTGCGAAGACTGGGGGTCCCGTCGTCTTGATATGGTGATAAATACCGTGCTTAGCAGGAACCGTGGGCGTTTGGCGAAGTTCTGGACGGAAAACTTCCGGGTACGACGTGAGGAGGTGGGCGTAGGCATCCGTGGGTGCGCTGATGTGGAGAGCGAGGTTAGAGGGGGCGGGTTGAAGAGGTGTCGACAAGTACGAGTCCGCGTTGACCAATCGTCGGTGGGCGACATCGACCAGAAGGTGGAAATGAGAGAGGAAATCCGCACCGAGGATTGGCATTGTGACGTCAGCAACGAGAAACTTCCAATTGAATTTACCGTTTCCGAACGCTAATGTGAGGCTCTCGTAACCGTAGGTGGGTATCGCAGATCCGTTGGCAGCTACCAAGCGGACGTCGGAAGATGTAGACAGACTACGTTGTGCCTTGAAGAGTTTCCTTGGCAAAAGAGAACGACAAGCACCCGTGTCTACCAAAAATCGCACGCCCGTTCCTGCATCCTGTAAAAAGAAAAGATTAGAAACATGGGAGGCCACCGCCACAAGCGATGGCCTACTTACACGTTTTTTGGCCACTGACAATCTTTGGCACATTTCTTCGCGGTTGCCCCGAATCTGAAGTGGTAGTAGCAAAACTGCGGTGGATGGGAGGTAGTAAGTGGCTGTAGAAGTCGTTCGTTGGGGCGCGAGCGATTGGTGGGTGGTGGGCGGCTTTGTCGCCGCTTCGGCACGTCACGGGGTAGGCGTGTATGTCTTACGGCATTCATGTCAGCTTCGGTGTACGTTGAATAGGCATCCTCGTCGTCAGGGGTGGAGGCGTTGATGGAGGTCTTGAAGTGGCTGTCCATAAGGGCATCAGCTTTGGTCATCAAGTCCTTTATGGGTAAACTATCGACATCGGGTATGGCAGCACGCACAGGTTCAGGTAAACGGCGTATCCAAAGGGCACGGAGTAGGTTCACCTCACGAGGAGAGCCGTCTGCGGCAGGTTGAAGGCGAGCGATACTGGTCATTTCCCTGAGGGCAAGCGAAGCCCTTTGGTCCCCCAACGGTTGTTGCGAGAGCTGAAAAAGCTTTGCTATACGGGCAGCTGGCGACAGCGAGTACTGTTGCAGAAGGTATGATTTGAGGTCGTCATACGCTATTGGGGTGTCTCCTTGTTCACAAAGCCAGTCGGATATTTCTGGGAAGGTGTCCTCGGGTATCGCCGCGAGAACATAATCCGCTTTGGTGGTTGAGCGAGTCACGCCCCTGATACGAAACTGGACTTCTGCGCGCTGAAACCAAGCAAATGCCTCTCCGCTGGCAAACGATGAAAGTTTGAATGGAGAGGCCGTAGCGCCAACTGCCGTAGAGTCCGTCATAGTACCAACGATGGAGGGGCGAGGGGGTGGGGGTGGAAGGCGGTGGAAGCGAGTCGACTTCCGGGGTCACCAATGTGACGGGCCGAGAGAGGAGTTGTGAAATCAAAGGCAGATTGGAAACGACTGAGTTATATTGTTGTGGAACACTCTCCTTATATACAAAACCTCAAGGCAACAGGACATGACAAGTTCACAAGACAGACAAAATCACAGAGGAAAAACCAGACTTGAATTTTCATGTTCGTTTTAGTGCGAGGGAAGAGCGAAGATACAACCATAATATATACAAAAGGAATTATGTACAATTGTGTGAAACACGGTTGGTACAGTCCTGTGCGCCTTTCTTAGTTTACCTGGTGTAGTTTTTGGCACTATTAATCTACCTCGGCTTGCTCTTTGATATTTTTTAGCTCCATGCTGTTTTCAGTAATTCCTTCTATTTGCTTCCATGAGTGGGAGTGGGAGAGAGAGTGAGTGAGATTTGGAGTGAGTGAGTGGGAGCTGGAGTGAGAGAGAGTGAGAGTGAGTGAGT
>NC_090767.1:14220711-14223671 GCF_036898095.1 Palaemon carinicauda
TAGGGAATATTATGTTATAGATAGAGAGGAAAAGCGATCAGAATGGATGCACTGGCTTGCCAATGTCCGGTAAAGTTTGCATACACCCTCGTGGTCGTGTTGCATCATTTTACAAGACACCCTATTTATTCACTTGAGTATGATACATTCTTTTCTTTAAAAAAAAAAAAAGGGGGGGGGATGTGAACATGTTAGTAACATTAAGACCTCCTCGTTTTCCTGAAAACCATATTAACTGGAACTAGTCTGGGAGATCTGTGATCATGAAACCAGTCTTGGAGACCTGTGAGCATGAATCAGTCTGGGAGATCTGTGATCTTGGACTCAGTCTGGAAGATCAAATTATGGAATAGTGTACAACATTTTGAACTGAATAAAGCTAGATAAGGATCACGTCTCTCTCTCTTACACGTCGAATGTCAAGTTCACTTTTGATGAGTAACGAAAATTTATGTCAGGAGGAAAAGAAAAATCCACCGTGACATGGGGATCATTAGAGAGATGAAAACAGAGAAAGAGAGGCTGGAGATGAGCCTGACTGAGGCTAAGACGAAAAACTTGACCAATGAAGGAAATTACACCTGCCTCGTAAATGAGTTAAAAGACACCAAGAAAGTGACATTAAAAGCTATTGCTAATGATGATGCTGGATATTTTATTGATACCTGTGACGCAGGTCACATTACAGAAAAAACTGAGAGGATGCTTGTATGGGCAGCAACAAATTCTCTTTTGAATCATTTTTGCCGAAGAGAAAAGGAATTATTCACTTTTAACAAAACAGAGAGATTAGTTCACCAAACTTTCAACTGGGCTCCACAAGGCACTAGAAAGAGTTGGAAGGCCCAGACCTACATGGCTGAGGGCTTTGAAGCGCGAAGTAGATGATGATGAATGGAGGAAGTATTGAATTAAAAGCTCAAGATAGAGACGAATGGCAAAATCTAACCGAGGGTCTTTGCGTCAATAGGCGTAGGAGGAGATGATAATGATGATATCCTATAGTACCATTCCCGCGTTTTTCTCCGGCGCTCTCTTCCACCCTCCTCCTCCTCCTTCATCTTAGATATTTCTACGACGGAGTTTACTATAATTCTCTCTTACGAATGACAACCTTCTTCTTGTTAGCCTTCTCTTATGCTGAAGCTAACCTCAATCTATCACTATTCCTAAATCTTAAGCTTTTACTTTAAAACAAATTCGGTCTTTTTCTCATACGATTTCCTTCTGACTTAAGTTGCCATCTCTCTCTCTCTCTCTCTCTCTCTCTCTCTCTCTCTCTCTCTCTCTCTCTCTCTCATTAATAATCATGATATTATGTAGGCGTTAATTACCGATTTTGCCAAATTTGAAATACGACAGTCTCATGCATGAAGCCGAGCCTCCACTATAGGCCTATTGCTGAAATGTGTCCTTTATGTGAATATCTATTTGTTAATTCTGTTACCTAATGATTTATATTTTCTTTTTCAATGAAAGGTAGAAGAAATACAATGCAAAAGAGATGATTTATTCAATATTTGTAACAGCAAAAACAAAAGATTCAAAATCAATTGTTAAATAGAAATGTTCTCATTTGAACCGAGAAGCTGTTGGATTTAAGTATCGGGAACATCAATGATCACATCAAACATTTTATCATTCTGTCATTAGTTTCATTCAAGTATAACTTCTCTCTCTCTCTCTCTCTCTCTCTCTCTCCTCTCTCTCTCTCTCTCTCTCTCCACTTATGATTTCTGAGATTATCATCTCGGAGTTTATGAATAGAAGTTTGAAAGTAATTCTCTGGGAAAGAGTTGATTCAAATAAGGAGTTTCGAAGTAAACGGCACTTATATGGACCATGTACAGTAAACGGCACTTATACGGACCATGTACAGTAAACGGCACTTATATGGACCATGTACAGTAAACGGCACTTATACGGACCATGTACAGTAAACGGCACTTAAGTGTACCATGTATAGTGAACGGTACTCATATAGACCATGTACAGTAAACGGTACTTATATGGTCCATGTATAGCAAATGGTACTTATGTGGACCATGTGCATTATTATTATTATTATTAGTAGTAGTAGTAGTTGCTAAGCTACAACCCTAGTTGTAAAAGCAGGATGTTATAAGCCCAGGGGTCCCAACAGGGAAAATAGCCCAGTGAGGAAAGGAAACAGGAAAAATAAAATATTTCAAGAAAAGTAACATTAAAATGAACATTTTCAATATATACTACAAAAACTTTAACAAAAGAGAAATTAGATAGAATAGTGTGCCCGAGTGTACCCTCAATCAAAAGAACTCTAACCCAAGACAGTGAAAGACCATGGTACAGAGGCTATGGCACTACCCAAGACTAGAGAACAATTGTTTGATTTTGGGGTTTCCTTCTCCTAGAAGAGCTGCTTACCATAGCTAAAGAGTCTCTTCTACCTTTACCAAGAGGAAAGTGGCCACTGAACAATTGCAGTGCAGTAGTTAACCCTTTGGGAGAAGAAGAATTGTTTGGTAATCTTAGTGTTGTCAGGTGTATGGGGACAAAGGAGAATATGTAAAGAATAGGCCAGACTATTCGGTGTACAGTATGTGTAGGCAAAGGGAAAGTGAACCGTATATATATATATATATATATATATATATATATATATATATATATATATATATATATGGTCAGAAATTTCAAGTGTGACCCTATATTAAACATTATCAAGATCTCGCACATAGAGTTATACCTCTTTCAAAATAAAAACTATAATTTAGTTAATGTATGAGTATGTGCTGTATGCGTGTGACTTTTATGTAATTTATACAACACTAAAGTATCTTTAACCGAAAGTTTTACTATCAATAAAATCTAAAACGTTACGAAACAAATAACAAACCCTTTCTATACGGACTTTCATCATAGGCCTATGATGTAAGTTCGTACAGAAAGGGTTTGTTAATTTTTTTAAGGTTTCGATT
>NC_090767.1:14229171-14244171 GCF_036898095.1 Palaemon carinicauda
GACTGAGGCTAGAATCAATGATTTGGTCAGGAATGGAAGGTACAACTGCCTCTTAGAGGAGTTAGAAGGTCTTAAGGAAGAATATTTAATTAAATCAAGGGAAATGGAGGAAAAAAATCATGAAATGAGTGAGCAACTGGAAAAAGTTGAGGGTAAAAAAGTGGCCTCTATTCATCAGTTGGAATCTGTATTTGAGGAAAAGATTGATGAACTGGAACAGACAATTGAGAAGCAATTGGGGATCATTAGAGAGATGAAAACAGAGAAAGAGAGACGAGATGAGCCTGACTGAGGCTAAGACGAAAAACTTGACCAATGAAAGAAATTACACCTGCCTCGTAAATGAGTTAAATGACACCAAGAAAGAAGCCTGTAGGGCGGAGGATGAGCTGTCTAGAGCTTCAGGAGAGATTGGCAAACTAAAGAAGAGTATGGCTTCCATTGCCAAGGAGAGAGAGAGTCTCAAGGAACGTGTCTGCCATCTAAGGTCTGGTGAGCGAATGGCAGAGGACAGGATCGTCCAAACCACCAAAGAAAATGTTGGTCTGAAGGACGAGCTACTTGCGGCAAATTAGATCATCTCTTCACTTGAGGAGCAACTTGAAGGGAGAGATAAGAAGAAAGAAGTGAGCAGACCTGGAACGAGGAAAGTGAGACTTAATAGGTCAAGTTTAGAAATTTCGACCGAGAAGGATGTTAAGAAGGATGTCCAAAAGGATGTTAGTGTCAATAAAGAAGACGAAGACAAAGTAGGTAAGGCAGCAGAGGACCTGGATGCCAACGGACACAAGGAAGAGAAGGAGGTCGTTGGAGAGGCATCTGGTGTGGGTCAGGTGCTGAGCTGGCTACTAGCCTAAAAAGGGGCTCTCCCTGACAACGACCACCACCAGGACGAGCAGAAGCTCCAAAAGGAAACTTCTCCCAGTGAAGAGGAGGAGGAGAAGGAGGAGGAGGAGAAGAAGTAGGAGGAGAAGGAAGAGGAGGAGAAGGAGGAGGAGGAGAAGGAGGAGGAGGAGAAGGAGAAGGAGGAGGAGGAGAAGAAGAAGGGGGAGAAGGAAAAGGAGGAGGAAGAAGAGAAGGAGGAGGAGAAGATTGTATGGAAAAAACCTGCTCGCAAACCGATCGTCTTTGACCTGGAACCTGAAAGTTTTATTCAGTTTAATTTCAAATTATTTTGTGAGGAAAAAGAGATTTAGCGGAGTTTTGCTACCACCATATCTTCAGGATCTTTGACCTGCCTGACTACCCAGCTTGAAGGACGCTTGGATGGACGGCCCAGCTTAAGGGATGCAATGCTTAACTCTCAAGCTTCAACGACGCTTGGAATAGTCTGGAGGACAACAGGCGCTGCAGAGGGAAGAAGCCTGGCAGAATCTAGTATACTAAGTACCTTGATGGACGAGTACAAGGCGTTTGTCAAGTGTACAAATGGTCGGATATCTAGATCTATTCCTCTGGATACCAACCTTCGGGTGGTTCTGGGGGAATAATCTAGAAGACTGGCTCTGCAGAGGGAACGAGCTAGGCTTCTTCTAGTATGCAGTCTTGTCCTTTTAGGTTGGCCCAAGATAGTTCAGCTGGGGAAGGATGCTGCGTCTCCGGTGAGTGAGGTGTTCATCCAATGGCTTCTGAGGCAGAGTTGAAGGGATGGGAGCAGAGCTCGGTTTAACTGCGTGGCTTGAATGTCATAGGACACCATTGCCTACTGATAGGCTGGCTGGAGTAAGAGAAGTTTGCCGAAACCTATTTCGGTATAAGGGGGCTACCTCTGGCGCGGTGTAAAAACCAGTAAGTTCAAAGCCCAGAACACTGAAATAGGTTTCAAGTTGCTTCTCTTGTTCCTGCCCTTTTGCTCCATGGCATCTGAAATACCATTGTTGAGGTGAGGCAAAAGAGGAGGGAAGGAAGGAGGGTTGTGGGAACCAAGCCTGCAAACATGGAAGTAGGCTAAACCCACCTGATGAGCCCTTTTGGTCAGGGCGAAACCCTTATGTGTGTGTCTCTATAGAATTAGTATTGATAGTAGTAGGGATGAATGAAATCAATACATACATACATACACACATTTATACACACACACGCGCACTCACACACACACACACACACACACACACACACACACATATATATATATATATATATATATATATATATATATATAGTTGATAGTAGGGTTCCTCTTGGGAATCGCAATTTAAGTAAAAATAAAACGGTCAGTGCTACTATCATCTTTATTTGGTAGCTTTCGACATAACTTATGTCATCCTCAGCCTATCTGCAATTATCATTGTGTGAAATTAATAAAATTATTAAAAATCATCCCAAGTACATAGTTAGGAAGATATACTTCCAAAAACTGCTCAACTAGCTCTAAAATCAAACCAATCAAGGAATATAAAACCATATAAAAGACTTACTATACATATAACTATATAACTATATAAAATACTTAATAACTAATATACCTAGTCACCAGCAGGAGACTCCAAGATTCTCAGCTGGCTGACACTACTATGCCTATCTGTAATTTTGAACATTTCCTTGGAAATGGCATGGCCACATTTAAATGCGTGGTCATAAACAACTGAAATAAATTAGTTATTAAGTATTTTATATAGTTATATAGTTATATGTATATATATATGTATATATATATATATATATATATATATATATATATATATCACTAACGCTGCAACTTGCGCCTCTCATTCCAAAGGAGGAAGCAATATGAAACTATCGCTCAATTGGGAAAAAAATGACCTATTCCATCGGACGAAATAATATGAGAATATCGCTCAATTCAGAAGAAGACCAGAGATGGTCCTTCTGTCCGAGTGCTTTTGAAGTAAAAATAATAATAATAATAATAACTCTCTCTCTCTCTCTCTCTCTCTCTCTCTCTCTCTCTCTCTCTCTCTCTCTCTCTCTCTCTAGCCAAAACTAATCAATGAATACATCTACGTTGATCAAATGAAAATGTCAATGTAAAAACCTAAAGAGGATTTGCCGGGCAGCCTTAAAAATTCGAAATGGCCTACACACACACACACACACACACACACACGAAAACGTTGGCCTACACTTAATAATATCTTTTTTAAACCTATTACAGGTTATACATAATGAATCCAAGATTATGCAAAACGAGTCATGTACCATAATTAGTATCACAATAAAATAGGGCATTCACACAATCAACGAAATAAGTACAAATTGACCGCTGAAATTGAAACGCCACCAAACTGCAACGCCACCTCCCACCCCACCCCCTCCCTCCCGAAGAATGACCCCCCCCCCTCCCTCTGTTAACCACACACGCACCGCCAATAGCCAATTTCCTAGACCTAGGTTCCTCCAACTTTTCTCTATTGTGAGATTGTATTTATTCGTATGTGCTTCTCATATATATATATATATATATATATATATATATATATATATATATATATATATATATATATAATTAACAAAATGTTAAACTTATTATAACAAATAAACATCTTTTTAGACTACTACAAAATATTATGTTGTGAATTATGCAATTCTAAAATATGAATAAATGATTACGTGATATTCTATGTGGTAAGACTAGGCCTATAGCTGGAACGACTTGGCGAGATTTGAACCGATGACGGTTGATGGCGTGTCAATTTTGGTGGTCAATTTCTACGTATTTGTTAGAGCCTGTAAATCTGTAAATGACCCATTTTTAATGTGATACCGATTATAATACATTTCCATGTTTTGTATGGTCGTAAAATGTTCAGCTGAATCGGTGGAACTTCGAAAATTCAAACTTGCAGTGAATGTTTGTATTTGAACAGTCCGACCTAAGTTTATAAGTTCATAGTTCATACATGAAAGATCTATTTTAATGCCGTTACTGATATTATTATATTTTGAATATCACCTCTCTTGTAGTTTATTCATTTCCTTGTTTCCTTTCCTCACAGGGCTATTTTCCCTGCTGGGGCCCTTGAGCTTATAGCTTCCTGGTTTTCCAATTAGGGATGTAGCTTAGCAAGTAATGATAATATTAAGAACAGGCTAACGCTTTTGAGAGAGAGAGAGAGAGAGAGAGAGAGAGAGAGAGAGAGAGAGAGAGAGAGAATGTACTTCAATATTTTGATGCATCATTTAAGACTTAGGGAACATAAAAACTGATAGCTCTCTCTCTCTCTCTCTCTCTCTCTCTCTCTCTCTCTCTCTCTCTCTCTCTCTCTCTATTATTATCAGCAAGGATTTGAAGTTCACCAAACAGAGCATAAAAGCTGAAAAGAAAGCACAAAACACAATAGGTTACATAGAGACAATTCAAATACAAAGACAAAGACGCTGTAGGCCTACACAGATACACCATAAAATAAATACACTTCATATTCACATATCCTGCTCTTTTATAATATATTAAACACTTTCCTTATTCTCCTGTACAATCTACAACTTTACCATATGAGTAAGTCTATCAGCACAACTGTTAATCACACTTACACTAACATAGGCCTAGGCCCGAATCTAAGGGATTTGCACTTAATATTTCATTAAGCTTCCCATTCTTCTCTCCTACATTATTTAGTCAAATGTTCATTCAATTATTCACGCAAACTCAAGATTTTGCATAGGCCGATACCCACACAAACTTATTTCTTTAATTAGCAGGGAAATTTTATCCCCGATTAGCATAATTTCATTATATAATCCATCTCTTTCACATTATTATTACGCTGATATGACCAATCTCTTGCTTGAGGGTACACTCGGGTACACTATTCTATCTTATTTCTCTTCCTCTTGGGTTGTTAAAGTTTTTATAGTTTATATAGGAAATATTTACTTTAATGTTGTTACTGTTCTTACAATATCTTATTTTTCCTTGTTTTCTTTCCTTACTGGGTTATTGTCCCTGATGGGGCCTCTGGGCTTATAGCATCCTGCTTTTCCAACTAGGGTTGTAGCTGAGCAAGTAATAATAATAATACTAATAATAATAATATCTCTGATATGACATACCACATTCGCAATCAACACTGCAAAACCTATCCTTCTCTATCCAGTAAGGATAGCCTATCCCTCCTATCCCACACAGCACACATACCTCACCCCTCCATTCCCTACCTATTCCTTTTACACAAGCACACCTTACAGAACTTCCTTATCCCTGCCTATCCCTTTCCCTATCCTATCCCACACGGAGCCCTATCCTTCCTAATGCAAACCCAATTAATTTGGGAAGTGTAACGTATCCTTTGTCTCAATCTCTGGGACAACGATGTCCAAACTTATGGCTATTTACGTGAATTGGATATTTTACTTGACCTTTGACCTTGACCTTTGAGCTTGACCTTCCAAAATTTAATCCTTTCCAGCTTTTTACATAACAGCTAATCCTTGCAAATTTCGTTACTTTACGATTCAAATTGTGGTCAGGAAGCTGTTTACCAACAAACAAACACACTAACACAAGCGAGCATACGACGGAAAACATAGCCTCCTTCCAACTTCGTTGGCGAGAGAGGGCAAGTTATGGGGGGGGGGGGTCGGCTTCCGTAGTGTTAATATAATGTGGATTTAACAATTAACACAAATGACGCAGTGAGATACATAAAAGAGCGTCTCAAGTACGACAAACTGATCTTGGAAGGTTCGTAGTGCGTAGTAGGGTTGCATTGAGTGAGAGAGAGAATAGGAGTGGGATTGGGAGTGGGAGTGAGTGAAAGTGGGAGTAGGAGTGGGAGTGTGAGTGGGACTGGGAGTGGGAGTAGGAGTGGGAGTGTGAGTGGGACTGGGAGTGGGAGTGAGTGAGAGTGAGAGTGGGAGTTGGAGTTGGAGTGTGAGTGGGACTGGGAGTGGGAGTGAGTGAGAGTGAGAGTGGGAGTAGGAGTGGGATTGTTAGTGGGACTGGGAGTGAAAGTGAGAGTGGGAGTAGGAGTGGGAGTGTGTGTGGGACTGGGAGTGGGAGTGAGTGAGAGTGGGAGTAGGAGTGGAGTGGGACTGGGAGTGGGTGTGAGTGGGACTGGGAGTGGGAGTGAGTGAGAGTGGGAGTGTGAGTGGGACTGGGAGTGAGAGTGAGAGTGGGAGAGAGTGAGAGTGGGAGTGGGAGTGGAAGTGGGACTGGGAGTGGAGTGTGAGTGGGACTGGGAGTGAGAGTGGGGGTAGGAGTGGGAGTGGGACTGGGAGTGGGAGTGAGAGTGGGAGTAGGAGTAGAGTGTGAGTGGGACTGGGAGTGGGAGTGAGTGAGAGTAGGAGTGGGAGTGTGAGTGCGACTGGGAGTGGGAGTGAGTGAGAGTGAGGGTGGGAGTAGGAGTGAGAGTGGGACTGGGAGTGGGAGTGAGTGAGTGAGAGGGGGAGTTGGAGTAGGAGTGGGAGTGAGAGTTGGAGAGAGTGGGAGTGAGAGTGAGTGAGTGAGAGTGGGAGTGAGAGTGAGAGTGAGTGAGTGAGAGTGGGAGTGAGAGTGAGGGAAAGTGAGAGTGGGAGAGAGTGGGAGTGGGAGTGGTAGTGTGAGTGGGACTGGGAGTGAGAGTGAGAGTGGGAGAGAGTGAGAGTGGGAGTAGGAGTGGGAGTGGGTCTGGGAGTGGGAGTGAGTGAGAGTGGGAGTAGGAGTGTGAGTGGGACTGGGAGTGGGAGTGAGTGAGAGTGAGAGTGGGAGTGGGAGTAGGAGTGGGATTGAGAGTTGGAGAGAGTGGGAGTGAGAGTGAAAGTGAGTGACTGAGAGTGGGAGTGAGAGTGAGTGAAAGTGAGAATGGGAGAGAGTGAGAGTGGGAGTAGGAGTGGGAGTGTGAGTTGGACTGGGAGTGAGAGTGAGAGTGGGAGTCAGAGTAGGAGTTGGAGTAGGAGTGGGAGTGGGAGTGAGAGTGGGAGTGGGAGTAGGAGTGAGAGTGGGAGTGGGACTGGGAGTGGGGGGAAGTGAGTGGGAGTGGGAGTGAGATTGGGAGTGGGACTTGGAGTGAAGGGAAGTGAGTGGGAGTGAGTGTGAGTGGGAGTGAGTGGAAGTGAGTGGGAGTGGGAGTGGGACTGGGATTGAGGGGAAGTGAGTGGGAGTGGGAGTTGGACTGGGAGTGAGAGTGAGAGTGGGAGTGGGAGTAGGAGTGGGAGTGGGAGTTGGACTGGGAGTGAGAGTGAGAGTGGGAGTGGGAGTGGGAGAGAGTGGGAGTGGGAGTGGGAGTAGGAGTGAGAGTGGGAGTGGGACTGGGAGTGAGTGGGAGTGGGAGTGAGAGTTGGACTGGGAGTGAAGGGAAGTGAGTGTGAGTGAGTGGGAGTGGGAGTGAGAGTGAGTGAAAGTGAGAATGGGAGAGAGTGAGAGTGGGAGTGGGAGTAGGAGTGGGAGTGTGAGTGGGACTGGGAGTGAGAGTGGGAGTAGGAGTGGGAGTGGGAGTGAGAGTGGGAGAGAGGGGGAGTGGGAGTAGGAGTGAGAGTGGGAGTGGGACTGGGAGGGAGGGGAAGTGAGTGGGAGTGGGACTGGGAGTGAAGGGAAGTGAGTGGGAGTGAGTGTGAGTGGGAGTGAGGGGAAGTAAGTGGGAGTGGGAGTGGGACTGGGATTGAGAGGAAGTGAGTGGGAGTGGGACTGGGACTGGGAGAGTGGGAGTGGGAGTGGGAGTGGGAGTAGGAGTGGGAGTGGGAGAGAGTGGGAGTAGGAGTGAGAGTGGGAGTGGGAGTGGGAGTGGGACTGGGAGTGGGAGTGGGAGTGAAGGGAAGTGAGTGGGAGTGAGAGTGAGTGAAAGTGAGAATGGGAGAGAGTGAGAGTGGGAGTGGGAGTAGGAGTGGGAGTGTGAGTGGGACTGGGAGTGAGAGTGAGAGTGGGAGTCGGAGTAGGAGTGGGAGTGGGAGAGAGTGGGAGTGGGAGTAGGAGTGAGAGTGGGAGTGGGACTGGGAGTGAGGGGAAGTGAGTGAGAGTGAGAGTGGGACTGGGACTCTCTCTCTCTCTCCGAAGGACCTGGGGGAACCCAAGCATAGAATAAGTCTCTCTCTCTCTCTCTCTCTCTCTCTCTCTCTCTCTCTCTCTCTAGGCCTACATGTCTTTTAGAAATATTAAGCACATATATAAAAATTTACGTCAGGAATGAATGCAGTGTAAGTATGAGTGTGTACGTTGTGTGTGTGTGTGTGTGTGTGTGTGTGTGTGTGTGTGTAGCTCATCAGGGCACACGAGAAACTAATACTTTCATTCGCCAAAATTTTACTTAAAATAAATTCAGAAAGTATTAAAAAAGTATGTCTAAAGTTTTACTTTAGCTACTTTGCAATTACAAAATGTCATCTGAGAGAGAGAGAGAGAGAGAGAGAGAGAGAGAGAGAGAAGAGAGAGAGGTGAGAGAGAGAGAGAGAGAATTCCTAATAATTATTTTCAAAACCATGACGTAGCCACCCCCGTCGGCCTCTTTCTGAGTCGAAGAATAAGTAATTGATCGATAGCCTTCTATTGCATCTATGTTATCAATTCAAAGGTTCCTTAAACACGTCTCCGGTATGAATTAGATAATTAGAAATTTGCATTTTATAATAAAGGGGGAAATAATACAGGTAATATAACGAAATAAGCAATAAATGACACAATATTAACAAAATAGAGATATTGATGTTTCACAAAACTAAGGATTCGAGAGAACGATGAGCAGCGTTGCCAAATTTCCTCCTGACACCTTCATTTTCCCTTAATAACACTGATACTGCATTAGACGTTCCATTTACATTTGGCAACAAGTGAGGCTAACCAAAATACTACGCTTTAGCATGAGAGAGAGAGAGAGAGAGAGAGAGAGAGAGAGAGAGAGAGAGTCTACTAACAAATAAAAGTTCAAGTTTAGTCGTCCACACTAAACTAAAGTCCATCTGATTAGCCTCCCTGCTCACACTATGATTAGTCTACAGACTGAAGAAAGGTAGCTTCCCCCATCGGCCTCCGCTCTAAATAGAAAATTTCAATAATAAGATAGGAAATCCTCACTCATGTGTCTCAATAAGGATTAAAACTTCAGTCTACAAAACGAAATAAAATGAGAAAATCTAATCACAACGAAACACCCTATTTGAACTAAGTATTTCCCAGAACATTTCGTTCAAAATTCTATTCGTTTGATCATGAAACTTTGAGATGACACTGAAATCAAATGTGAGAGAGAGAGAGAGAGAGAGAGAGAGAGAGAGAGAGAGAGAGAGAGAGAGAGAGTTTTACGTGAATGAATATAATGACAGAATAATAAGATATTTGATGTGATCATTGATGTTCCCGATACTTAAATCCAACAGCATTTCGGTTCAAAAAAGAATATTCCTATTTAATAATTGATTTTGAATCTTTAGAGTAAATAATTGGTTTTACCATTATAGTTTTTCTTTCTTTCTTTCATAATAAATACTTGTAAATCATTAGGTAACAGAATCGACAGATAGATAATAACATAAAGGACACATTTCAGCATTAGGCCTATAGTGGAGGCTCGGCTTCCTGCATGAGACTGTCATGTTTCAAATTTGGCAACATCTTTAATTAACGCCTACATAATATCATGATTCTTAATGATAACATTCATGAGAGAGAGAGAGAGAGAGAGAGAGAGAGAGAGAGAGAGAGAGAGAGAGAGAGATTTTCATGCTGGTATAAAGCCATCCAACTTCATATCTGAAAAGGCCAAACGAAGTCTGCCTCTCTATCATCTCCAAAAGTCTGTCTGTCACCTGCTTTCTCCTGGCCTGGGCTGTTCACGGACACCACCAGAAGGAGGTTGTCTGTATGTGGGCCTTCTGTTTTAAAATCTCCAAAAGATTTGGCTAATTATTGCTAGAAATCTTCCTCTATGGATTTACTGTACCTTCGCAAGCATTTGCTGTATATCTGCGAAGGAGACGAAAATAAATGGAAAAGATTTATCCCTGCGGGAAATGCTGACTAAACTAGAGGTTTCTTCTCACAATGTTTCGATCAGAACCATAAATGTTCAGTCATAGAACTCAGCGAAGCACTCCACATTCTTCAACATACGGTACCTTGGCCTCTAACTCATTCTAAAGGGCGAAGCTATATGAAACTATCGCTTAATTCCGAAGTAAATTAATATATCCTTTGGGCGAAATAATATGAGAATATCGCTCAACTCAGATGAAAAATATAGAAAGGCTTCCTATAGTCCGAGTGCTTTTGAAATAACAGTGAATATGGAACCGTAATCATCTCTCTCTCTCTCTCTCTCTCTCCTCTCTCTCTCTCTCTCTCTCTCTCTCTCTCTCTCCAAATACAAAATAAGAACTGGCAAATTGAACTTGATTTATGAATTTAATTAAACGATAGGCTATCTAAATATAACAGCAATAAATGCAGCCGTTTCTAGTCCACAGCAGGACAACGGCCTCATACATGTCCTTATGCCTGGGGGTGTGGCTATTTCCACCACCACGCTGGCCACTGCAAATTGGTGATGGTAGGAGACTTTGGTCTGATCGCTCGCAGCAAACCAACCTAGTATGGGCAGCTTTGCTGATCATAGTGATAGGCAAACCCTTTCCTTACGTTAAGGTATCACCACTTAGAAAGGCATATATATATATATATATATATATATATATATATATATATATATATATATATATATATATATATATATATATATATATACTTAGACCTTTGCTTAAACTTCCGTCTTTATATCCAATTACTGTACGTTACATAGGCAACGGATAGTAGTATTTAAGCACAAAGAAATAGCTGACAAAGAGTTATCAAATATGAGAGAGAGAGAGAGAGAGAGAGAGAGAGAGAGAGAGAGAGAGAGAGAGAGAGAGAGAGAGAGAGTAGTGTAAATTTTGATTAGCCTCGCTTGTGCCACATGTAAATAGAATGTCTAATGCAGTATCAATATTGTTAAGGGAAATAATGTTGTTAGGAGGAAATGTGGCAACGCTGCTCATCTGTCACTCGAATCATTTATTTTTTGAAATAGAAATTAGTTTTATTCATTTATAATGTGTCATTTATTGTTATTTTCATTATATTATCTATATTATTTTCATCTTTATTATGAAATACAACGGATCGTGGATGTTAGACCTATTCCATTTCACTAGACTAAATAAAAGAAAAAATAATGATCTTCTCGGGTAATTATGCCCAAATTATTCAAATAATAGAGAAAACCCACATAGAAAACAATGGTGTAGGCCTAGTTTTACGTAGGATCAAATTCACACACTTTAGTCTAATCGCGAAATAGACGTATCTATAGTCATATTTTTTTTAATCGAGACAGATTTGCACAAACTGGCAGGGATGCCCTTTTAGCTCGGAAGATTTTTGTCCGAATACCATCATTGTTTTCAGATGATTACCAAGTAATGTGAATCGAAACTTATTTATTAACCTAAATTTCTTCCTTAGATATAGGTTTTGTCAATAAATAATGTTAAATAAATAGATATATTATAAAGTATCGTGATGATAAACCAAAATTTCATATCAACACCCGCCGAAGTCAACGACAGAAGCTTATTTTCGGATGCACGCTGCATAATTTTGTTACTTTTCATATATTTCAACACAAATTGCGACAAATGACACTAAGAATAAAGAAAAACATGTTATTATAAAATTACTTTGAATACCAGAATCTACTTAAAACGTGGAATTGATAAAATTAACTCATGGTGAAAATGGCAGTTCTGTTAAAGCAAGACTCACGTAGAGTGGGTCCTGGGTAAAACGACCAAAGAGAGAATGGAAGGGAGATTGTAACTCAGCGGTGAAATTATGAATTCGCTTAAGTGTGATTTTTTATGTAATTTATGCAACACTACAGTATCCTCAAACCGAAAATATTGCTAATAATAAAATCTAAACCTTAAGAAAAATAACAAACCCTTTCTATACGGACTTCCATCATAGGCCTATGATGAAAGTCCGTATAGAAAGGGTTTGTTATTTGTTTCGTAACGTTTTAGATTTTATTGATAGTAATATTTTCGGTTAAAGATACTTTAGTGTTGTATAAATTACATAAAAGTCACACGCATACAGTACATACTCATACATGAACTAAATTATAGTTTTTATTTTGAAAGGGGTATAACTCTATGTGCGAGATCTTAATAATGTTTATAATAGGGTCACACTTGAAATTTCTGACCATATATATATATATATATATATATATATATATATATATATATATATATATATATATATATATATATATATATATATATACGGTTCACTTTCCCTTTGCCTACACATACTGTACACCGAACAGTCTGGCCTATTCTTTACAGATTCTCCTCTGTCCTCATACACCTGACAACACTGAGATTACCAAACAATTCTTCTTCTCCCAAAGGGTTAACTACTGCAATGTAATTGTTCAGTGGCACTTTCCTCTTGGTAAAGGTAGAAGAGACTTTTTAGCTATAGTAAGCAGCTCTTCTAGGAGAAGGACACTCCAAAATCAAACAATTGTTCTCTAGTCTTGGGTAGTGCCATAGCCTCTGTACCATGGTCTTTCACTGTCTTGGGTTAGAGTTCTTTTGATTGAGGGTACACTCGGGCACACTATTCTATCTAATTTCTCTTTTGTTAAAGTTTTTGTAGTATATATTGAAAATGTTCATTTTTAATGTTGTTACTTTTCTTGAAATATTTTATTTTTCCTGTTTCCTTTCCTGACTGGGCTATTTTCCCTGTTGAGACCCCTGAGCTTATAACATCCTGCTTTTACAACTAGGGTTGTAGCTTAGCAACTACTACTACTACTACTAATAATAATAATGCACATGGTCCACATAAGTACCATTTGCTATACATGGTCCATATAAGTACCGTTTACTGTACATGGTCTATATGAGTACCGTTCACTATACATGGTCCACTTAAGTGCCGTTTACTGTACATGGTCCGTATAAGTGCCGTTTACTGTACACGGTCCATATAAATACCATTTACTGTACATGGTCCATATAAGTGCCGTTTACTTCGAAACTCCTTATTTGAATCAACTCTTTCCCAGAGAATTTCTTTCAAACTTCTATTCATAAACTCCGAGATGATAATCTCAGAAATCATAAGTGGGGAGAGAGAGAGAGAGAGAGAGAGAGAGAGAGAGAGAGAGAGAGAGAGAAGTTATACTTGAATGAAACTAATGACAGAATGATAAAATGTTTGATGTGATCATTGATGTTCCCGATACTTAAATCCAACAGCATCTCGGTTCAAATGAGAACATTTCTATTTAACAATTGATTTTGAATCTTTTGTTTTTGCTGTTACAAATATTGAATAAATCATCTCTTTAGCATTGTATTTCTTCTACCTTTCATTGAAAAAGAAAATATAAATCATTAGGTAACAGAATCGACAAATAGATATTCACATGAAGGACACATTTCAGCAATAGGCCTATAGTGGAGGCTCGGCTTCATGCAAAATCGGTAATTAACGCCTACATAATATCATGATTATTAATGAGAGAGAGAGAGAGAGAGAGAGAGAGAGAGAGAGAGAGAGAGATGGCAACTTAAGTCAGAAGGAAATCGTATGAGAAAAAGACCGAATTTGTTTTATAAAGTAAAAGCTTAAGATTTAGGAATAGTGATAGACTGAGGTTAGCTTAAGCATAAGAGAAGGCTAACAAGAAGAAGGTTGTCATTCGTAAGAGAATTATAGTAAACTCCGTCGTAGAAATATCTCAGATGGAAGAAGAGGAGGAGGGTGGAAGAGAGCGCGGGAGAAAAACGCAAGAATGGTACTATAGGATATCATCATCATCATCATCATCTCCTCCTACGCCTGTTGACACAAAGGGCATCGGGTAGATTTCGCCCGTAGTCTCTATCTCGAGCTTTTAATTCAATACTTCCTCCATTCATCATTTTCTACTTCGCACTTCAAAGCCCTCAGCCATGTAGGTCTGGACCTTCCAAATCTTCTAGTGCCTTGTGGAGCCCAGTTAAATGTTTGGTGAACTAATCTCTCTGTTTTGTTAAAAGTGAGTAATTCCTTTTCTCTTCGGCAAAAATTATTCAAAAGAAAATTTGTTGCTGCCCATACAAGCATCCTCTCAGTTTTTTCTGTAATGTAACCTGTGTCACAGGTATCAATAAAATATCCAGCATCATCATTAGCAATAGCCTTTAATGTCACTTTCTTGGTGTCTTTTAACTCATTTACGAGGCAGGTGTAATTTCCTTCATTGGTCAAGTTTTTCGTCTTAGCCTCAGTCAGACTCATCTCCAGCCTCTCTTTCTCTGTTTTCATCTCTCTAATGATCCCCAATTGCTTCTCAATTGTCTCTTTCAGTTCATCAATCTTTTCCTCAAATACAGATTCCAACTGATGAATAGAGGCCACTTTTTACCCTCAACTTTTTCCAATTGCTCACTCATTTCAAGATTTATTTGTCCCATCTCACTTAATCTATTTAGATATTCTCCGATGGAAGCATCTTTATTAGACAATTCCTCTTTTAGGTGATCGCTGCTTTTTTGAAGATGTTGCAACTTGGTCGAGAATTTCTCAATCTCGATTTCTTTTTCCTTTTGAAGAGTTTCGATTCTGTTGGAGAGACCTTGAGTCTCTGCTGTCAGTTCCTCTATCTCTTCCTCGAGTTTGTCTTCCCTCTTAATTCGGGCTTCATTTTCTTCCTGAACCTTTTCCAATTGTTGAGTCAGTCCAAGAATCTTTTGGTCCTTCTCAGTTAATTTATCTAAATGATCTCCAATTGTAATCCCTTCATTAGAGAGTTCACTCTTTAGTCGCTCTTTGGGTAGTTGAAGATCCTGCAACTTGGATGAGAAATGTTCAATTTCCATTTCTTGATCCTTTTGAAGTTTCCATAGTGTTGGAGAGACGTTGAATCTCTGCCTTCAGCTCTCTCTCTTCTCTTCTTCTAGTTTAGATTCCACCTGGCATCTAGAGTTGATCTCTTCCCAGGCACACTCCAATTCTCTGTCCAAAAACTCAACTCGTTTTTCCATCTCCAGTTGAATATTTTTACCTAACTCCTTTAGTTCCTTTTCTTCCTC
>NC_090767.1:14246671-14391018 GCF_036898095.1 Palaemon carinicauda
GGAGTGGGCTGCCCTGATCCTGTTCTCCACGTCCTTTTTGCTTGTGGGAGCTGATGTTAGGATGCTCCCTAGGTAGGAGAACTGGTTCACCTGTTCTAACGGTTGGTCATTCACTGTGGTATTGAAGTTGGGGAGCATCAGTCCTGGTGGATGTTGGACGAGGGTCTTGGTTTTGTCTGAGTTGACTTGCATCCCAAAACGTTCGTAGGCAGAGTTGTATGCATCAGCTAACGACTGCAGGTCCTCTGCCGTCTGACCTGGGGTGGCATTGTCGTCAGCATACTGCAGTTCTCGCACTGCACACAAGGTGGTCTTGGTTCTGGCGCAGAGTCTAGCGAGGTTGAAAGCGCCTCCATCCATGCGGAAACGTAGGTCGACTGAGGGTGTGTCTGGGGGAATTTCGTTGAGCATTGCTGCGGTGTATAGCGAGAAACACGTCGGGGCCAGAACACAGCCCTGCTTCAGGCCGCCGTTGATGGGGAAAGGGTCCGAAAGAGAGTTCTGGTGGCAGACTCTCCCAACCATTCTGTCATGGAGGGCACGCACCAGCTTGACAAAATCGGGTGGGCAGCCATATCTTTTGAGGACAGCCCACATGGCAGGTCGAGGTACTTTATCAAAGGCCTTTTTCAAATCCCAAGAAGATGAACATTATGGGCTGTTGTTGTTCGAGGCTCTTCTCTTGTAGTTGGCGCGCACAGAAGATCATGTCTATGGTCCCGCGGGAAGGTCGAAAGCCGCACTGGGACTCTGGCAGGACGTCTTCTGCGAGAATAAGGAGGCGGTCAAGGAGAATCCGAGCGAAAATCTTACTCGCGATGCTTAGTAGTGATATTCCCCGGTAGTTGTTACAGTTCTCCCTGTCTCCCTTCTTGAAGATGGTAACGATGTTTGCATCGCGGAAGTCACTGGGGGGGTCTTGGTCTCCCATATTTTCAGTATAAGGAGCATCAAACGGTTCCTCAAACCGGGGCCACCATGAGTGAGTAGCTCCAACGGGATGTTGTCTGGCCCTGGGGCTTTGCCGGGCTTCATGCGCTGCAGGGCCGTGTTGAAGTCATGGATGGAGGGTGGTAGTGCCATCCAGTGACGGACGGGATGCTGCGGGGTCATTCGCAGGAGGTTGTCTGGGGTGTCTGCTTGGTCATTGAGGAGGTTCTCAAAGTGAGACCTCCACCTGGCCAGGATGCCCTCGCTGTCGGTGATGGTCGTGGCCCCATCCGTGTCCTTCAGGCTGCCCACTGATGACCGTGTGGGACTGAATATTTCTTTTGTTGCTGCATAGAAGTTGCGCAGGTCACGTTGGTCAGCGAAACTCTGTATTTCTGCAGCTTTTCTTTGCCACCAGGTGTTCTGGGCTTCACGGATACCTCTTTGGCAACCAGCTTCAGCCACCTTGTGAGCACATTTGTTAGCTGCTGTTAGTTGGTTTTCCAAAGTCAGGCGTGCTTGTCGTTTGGTTTCAATGAGAAGAGAGATGGTAGCATCATTCTCATCAAACCAATCCTGCCGTTTCTTGGTGGTGTAGCCTAGTGTTTCCTCCGCGGCACGGGCCATGGCGTTTCTGAGGGTGGTCCAGTGGTGCTCGACAGTGGCCTGACCCACAGGGTCTGCGAGGTATTGTTCGCAGGCCTCCTTGTAGTTCTGTGCCACCTGTGGGTTGCGGAGCTTACTGCAATCAAAGCGTTGGTGTGGTACGCTATCAGGTGCCCTTCTGGGTGGTCGTAGGGTCGTCACGGAGAGTCGGGAGATGAGGAGTCTGTGGTCCGTCCAGCAGTCGTCCGCTCCGGGCATGGATCGGGTGATGCGGACGTCTCCTCGGTCTCTGGCTCTGGTCAGGATGTAGTCCAGGGTGTGCCAGTGTTTAGACCGTGGGTGTCTCCATGTGGTCTTTTGTCGCTTTGGTAACTGGAAGATGGTGTTGGTTACCACAAGTTGGTGTTCTGCACACAGACCCAGTAGGAGTTGGCCATTGGCGTTGCAATTTCCAATGCCATGGCGGCCGATGATTCCCTCCCACAGGCGATGGTCTTTGCCTACTCGGGCATTAAAGTCGCCAAGCACAACGAGCTTGTCATTGGCGGGCACTGCCTGGATGGTGCGGTCGAGCTGGGTGTAGAAGGCAGCTTTGTTATCATCGGTTGAGGTCATAGTCGGGGTGTAGACAGAGATCAGGGTGAGATGTCTGTCCCGCGTGATGGGGATGCGGACAGTCATCAGGCGCTCACTGATGGCCTTGGGAGCGAGGTTGTGCTGCTGCACTAGCTGGGAACGGATGGTGAAGCCGACACCATTGATGCGAGGTTCCTCTAGGGCCTTTCCTTTCCAGAAGATGGTGTAGCCTGTTCCAGCTTCCCTGATGTTGCCCTCTTCGGGTAGTCTGGTCTCGCTAAGAGCCGCCACATCAACATTGAAGCGGGCTAGCTCCTTGCTGACGAGGGCTGTACGTCGTTCCGGGCGGTTGGTGTTCGTCACGTCTTGGAGGGTGCGGATGTTCCACGCACCTAAGGTTAATATTTTTTTCTTGTTATTTCGACTGCATTAGTGGGATGTCCGCCAGCCGCGGTGAGCTGACCAGACGGGTTTGCCGTGTCCGATGTTTACCCCACCTTTTCTAGGGGCCTCCCCATGTGGGGTGGGCTGCAGTGTCCTCAATAGGCCAGCCCAGTCACGGGTCCAGCTGCCGAACTCTGGTGTCACGGCACCGTCACCAGAGAGCGACTGAATCTTAGACTCGCCGCCTGAGTGCAGTCGTGGGCTAAGGGCTTCCAACTATCCAGGCCTGCCCCCTTCACCCACGGTGCTGTCGCTTCAGGACTTGCTGGTGGTGATGATGATGATGATGGTGAGAAAGAGATGAAGAAGGGTGGAGGAAACGACAGAATGCCAGTAGCTAGGTATATTGTTTTGGGTGGTCGTGGCTTTGCAACGGCCACGCACACACACTTGGCCCACATCATTTTCACCGCGGCTCAAGACATATGAGACAGGCGGCTTCTCCGATGTTGGTTGCATCGGGCTGCCGGGTTCTTGTTATGTCAAGGCCCGCCTTGTTGCCTACCCGACAGGCATTGCCCTCTTCCGCCGGCGCTGGGAAGCTCCGCCGTTGGTGTCTTGTTTGGTTTGATTTTGGAGTTTTCCTTCTCCTAGCCTTTGCCTATCTTAAAATAAAGGAGAAGGCCTATCGGGCCTATATATATAATATGTATATGTGTATATATATATATATATATATATATATATACAAAAATTACATTTAATAGATAGTCGTAAAGAATAACAGAACACACACACAAACACACACATAAACACACACACACACACACACACATATATATATATATATATATATATATATATATATATATATATATATATGTGTGTGTGTGTGTGTGTGTGTGTATGTATGTGCGTGCGGTATGGCGATTCTTGGGACAAGACTCATAATTAAGGAGTTGCTAAATAACTTTAGGAAAAATTGTGTTCATTTCATATTAATATTAATATTTAATCTTTGAAGAATTATGAGCAAAATATAATGTAATAAAGCTAATCTCTCTATTGAAATTAACTATATGATAAAAAAAAATCAATTTTGAAGGTCTTTATCCATTGTTTTAAGAAGGTTAATGTAACCATATTTGTTTAATAATATATAAGGCCACCCATACTAAGTTGGTTTGCTGTGAGTGATCCGACTTAAGTCTGATCTCTGACAGCAAACCAACCTAGTATGGGTGGCCCTGACTAGTACAGCTTTGCTGATCATGGTGGTACTTGAACTCTTTTACCACGTTAAGGTTCCTTTTCTCTCTCTCTCTCTCTCACTCACTCACTCACTCACTCTCACTCTCGCTCTCCCTCACTCTCACTCTCACTCACTCACTCACTCTCACTCCCCCTCCCACTCTCACTCTCACTCCCACTCCCACTCTCTCACTCTCACTCACTCACTCTCACTCCCACTCTCTCCCTCACTCACTCTCACTCCCACTCTCACTCCCACTTCCACTCTCACTCCCACTCCCACTCCCACTCTCACTCACTCACTCACTCTAACTCTCACTCTCTCTCACTCTCACTCCCAATCTCACTCTCACTCTCACTCCTACTCTCACTCATTCACTCTCACTCCCACTCCCACTCCCACTCACTCTCACTCTCACTCTCTCACTCCCAATCACTCACTCCAAATCTCACTCACTCACTCACTCTCACTCTCTCTCACTCCCACTCCCACTCTCTCTCTCTCTCTCTCTCTCTCTCTCTCTCTCTCTCTCTCTCTCCCACTCCCACTCCCACTCTCTCACTCTCACTCCCACTCTCTCACTCTCACTCCCACTCACTCCCACTTCCACTTACTCACTCTCTCCCACTCGCACTCCCAATCTCACTCTCACTCCCACTCACTCCCACTCCCACTCTCACTCACTCACTCCCCCTCACTCACTCCCACTCACTCTCACTCCCACTCCCACTCCCACTCTCTCACTCACTCACTCTCACTCTCTCTCACTCCAGCTCCCACTCACTCACTCCAAATCTCACTCACTCTCTCTCCCACTCCCACTCATGGAAGCAAATAGAAGGAATTACTGAAAACATCATGGAGCTTAAGATATCAGAAAGAGCAAGCCGAGGTAGATTAATAGTACCAAAAAGCATTCCAGGTAAACTGAGAAAGGCGCACAGGACATTAATCCACTACGCACCAGCATCGATATAATGCAGCGACTATTTAATGTGCTGCCAGCTCATCTAAGAAACATATCATTGGGTGAGCGTAGATGTGTTTAAGAATAAGCTCGATAAATACCTAAGATGCATCCCAGACCATCCAAGACTGGAAGATGCAAAATACACCGGAAGATGCATTAGCAACTCTCTGGTGGATATACGAGGTGCCTCACACTGAGGGACCTGGGGGAACCCAAACAAAAAAATATGGCAATAAGGTAAGGCTCTCTCTCTCTCTCTCTCTCTCTCTCTCTCTCTCTCTCTCTCTCTCTCTCATTCATTTCCTACAGCAAAATAGTTTCACCATCAATCTTGAAAATGTAAACAAAAGTACTGTTTAAGTCAAATCAGCTGTTTTTAGTCAAATCAGCTGATCACTCTTGCAGACGAATCACTAAACGAAAAACAGTCTAAATTGATACGGAAATAAATAAGGAAAACTGTATATAAAAATGGAATACAAATTGCATACATGGAAGAAATATAATTATATATACTATATGAATTACCTTAGATATTTCTATAGAATTGGATTTTTGTATTTGTTACTTCTGTTCGGTTTCTTCTAGAATTTGTGTTTTTAATTCGACGAAAATATTAAAAAAAGACTAAAATTTGCGGTTATTTGATTATATATATATATATATATATATATATATATATATATATATATATATATATATATATGGGTACGAGATCAAAATAAACTATAGAATATTCTACTATGTGAGAAAAAGCAAGGGACGTTGGCAGGACTGTACACACACACACACACACACACACGTGTTTACTTTCAGTTGAAGATCGGTCCATTTCCTGTAGGCCTACTTTTCCCAGGGTCTATAGAATACATTTCATCTATCTCTCGTCCACATGTGCTTGATTTTACGGCTGGGACATCTCTCTCTCTCTCTCTCTCTCTCTCTCTCTCTCTCTCTCTCTCTCTCTCTCGTATCATTTGAAAGCAAACCACATTAGATCCTATCTCAATTTTACCTCAGATTACCTGAAAACTTTCCTAATTTCCTTAAATTTGAAGCAGTAAAACCGAAATTACCTCATAATCAACATAAAAATTACCTTGAAGCCATGCAAATTACCTCACACTAAGGTAATTACCTTAAAAGTTTAGACCTTGCTTTGAGCACCAGCGTAAGTCTAGACATTTAAGCTCACAACAGATCTCCTTTGAGACATTAAGAGAGTCAATGGCAACTTTGAGGAATCAGGATCCAATTGAATTTCTCATTCTTTCAAGGGATTTCAATGGCTCCTGATCCCTACCCTTCAACATACATAATTCATGCAGTTTGAGAGAGAGAGAGAGAGAGAGAGAGAGAGAGAGAGAGAGAGAGAGAGAGAGTCAAGGATAAAATTTTATTGCGATTAATATGACACTCGAACTATCTCTATACTATTGAAATCGTCTCAAAACGTTTGAAACTATTGCAATACTTTTGAAACTATCTTAAAACTTTTGAAACTATCTTAAAAACTTTCTATCTAAAAACTTTCAAACTTTCTTAAAACTTTTGAAACTATCCTAAAACTTTTGTAAACTATCTTCAAACTTTTGTAAACTATCTTCAAACTTTGAAACTATCTTCAAACTTTTACACCTATCTTAAACTTTTTAAAACTATCTCAAAACTTTTGAAACTATCTTAAAACTTTTTGAATTTTTGAAACTTTCCTAAAACTTTTGAAACTATCTTCAAACTTTGAAACTATCTTCAAACTTTTGAAACTATCTTCAAACTTTTGAAACTGTCTTCAAACTTTTGAAACTATCTTAAAACTTTCTGAAACTATCTTGAAACTTTCGGAACTATCTTAAAACTTTCGGAACTATCTTAAAACTTTAGGGACTATCTTAAAACTTTCGGAACTATCTTAAAACTTTCGTAACTATCTTAAAACTTTTGGGACTATCTTAAAACTTTTAGAACTGTCTTAAAACTTTTAGAAACTATCTTAAAACTTTTGAAACTATCTCAAAACTTTTGAAACTATCTCAAAGCTTTCGAAACTATCTTAAACCTGTGTATCTTTAAAGTTTTAAACTATTTTTCATCTTAAAACTTTCGAATTATCTTCAAAATTAACAACTACTGTGACTAAATATCCCTAATTAACAGCCTATGTGATGAAATAGAGAGAGAGAGAGAGAGAGAGAGAGAGAGAGAGAGAGAGAGAGAGAGAGAGAGAGAGAGAACGCTGATAAACACCCCATATTTCTTTCAAATAAATTAATGAATGCCGAATAGAAAAATTCAATGAAATTAAGTGACTCTAATTACTACTAATTAGGATTTAGTTGACAACTGAACATTTGTTGACGTCATTTTGTAATAACTGGTCAAATGGGACGAAAAACAATGGAATTTCATGAATAGACACCAGAAAATGAAGTTTTTTCTTTCTGTATTGATCATTTTCTAAAACATTCGTTCACTAATACAACCAATAGACCAACACAGTACATTCTTGAGAGGTTTAAAGACAACTCATGAATGGCAGAGGCAAGGGACAGTGACATTGCCCTATCAAGCAGTACAATGCCCTAGAGACTGACCATATATCATATGACCACAACAGCTTCCCCACACTACAACAGTCTATAGCAAATGAAGATCAGATTTGTAGCAAATGAAAGAAAAATGATTCACACACACACACACACACACACACACACATATATATATATATATATATATATATATACATCATCGTAATCTCCTCCTATGCCTATTGACGCAAAGGGCCTCGGTTAGATTTCACCAGTCGTCTCTGTCTTGAGCTTTTAGATCAATAATCCTCCATTCATTATCTCCTACTTCACGCTTCATATCCTCAGCCATGTAGGCCTGGGTCTTCCAACTTTTCTAGTACCTTGTGATGCTCAGTTAAAAGTTTGGTGAACTAATCTCTCTCTCTCTCTCTCTCTCTCTCTCTCTCTCTCTCTCTCTCTCTCTCTCTCTCACACATATTAAGCTTTCTGTAATATATGGAGTCTTGTTAAACTGTCACTCAATTTACAAAGAATGCGCAGAGAGAGAGAGAGAGAGAGAGAGAGAGAGAGAGAGAGAGAGAGAGAGAGAGAGAGAGAGAGAGAGAGTTTCTTCTACCTACTCAACTACTCAACAGTATCGTGCAATGGTGTCACCCATACATAGCTTCCACCACCCCTCCATTCATCCCATCCCCTTCAAAGCCACCTCGTATTCGATCCTAGAGTCCTGCCCCTTCCTCATCCTCGTCCCGCATCCACAAGTGGCTGATTACATCAAAGTTGTGACAAATCGTTTATACAATACAATAAAAGGCTATGTCTAAAAGAAGGCCGCACGAAGATATCAGTGATATTTGCAGGGGGGGGGGGCAGAGCCCCCATCCCGGTAGGCCTAGATAGGGGTACAGGGCCCTATGTTAGGTTAGGTGGTTGTATTAGGTTCGGTAGTGCCCCGAAAATCACATTTCTCCTCCTCCCCCCACCCAAAACCCAGCATCCCACTGGGGTCCCCCATAATTGTAGTAGTGGGTTTATGCTTACATTTTGTGTGTAAGAGTAAGTCTTAGTTTCGTTTTTATTCATTTCCTCATGTTTCTATGCGATGTGCTACACCAATCTGGTCGTTTTGTGCCGTTGTTCGTCGTTAATACTTGAAAAAAGTGTGCGGCCTTCTCCTGGACATTTACCGCCAGCAGTGTTCCAAGTCGCAGAGTGGTATCTCGTACTAAACCGACCGAGTAATTCAAATCAAAACATTTCCAGTTATGGAAAAAATAAGATATTTATTTAAAAATAATTTGACATAATAATGAAATTAATAATTCAAGTACTTATTTTCTTATTAGCTTTATATAACAAAAATATTCATTTCAGAATCAAAGTCTGCAGTTCATTATGGAAATAGATAAAAAATCCTATGTGATCATGGGTCTTTGTTTGGAAAAAAGGAACTTTGAAAGGTGAAGAGTATTTACTTCTCTTCCTAATAGTATTGCAAATGTGAGAGGAATGCAGTAAATTTGCTTGCATTCAATCCTCCTAGGCTGACACAGTTGTCTTTGTGAAAACCATGTCATTTCAGTCTCAGCAGTAGAGCAGTCAACGCCTTTGGCGGAAACGCTCCATGATAATGACGTTTATGCCATTGCTTTTGTGGTTTGTAAATATATGAGACTTAAGAAAAAGAGCAGACACAAGAAGAGATTTATCATGCACCATTATGACCTGACCTAAATGGACGTGACACCAGAGAAAGTTCGAGAAATGTTTTATGATTTATTCTAATGGTTAAGGTGAAACACACTGGCAATTAGAGAGAGGTTTTGAAAAATTTTTGGGATCTGAACATATGGGTTGCCTTAAAAGATATAGTTTCATTTATATATGGAAATATTATATATTATATGGATAAAGTTAATATGTTCTTTACATGAAATATAATAATGCAATGTATATTAGTTTCATTGCCTCTTGCACATAAGACACAGAAGGAGGTGGTGTTTCTGATTCTTTTATAAATGATAGAATATCATAGTACTATAGATATGGTTCATACTCCTCATCAGTTCCTGTGCCAGATTTCTTGGAAGCTTCTTCAACCTTTTCTAAGTTTATTTTGAAACAGTGTGCATATTATAGGGTTTTTTTTAGTCTTTATTTGCTTCTGGACACTTTTCTTTAAGTTTTTCGATCAGAACTTCGTAAGCCTTGTTTTTTTTAGCGTTTCTATCTTAATACAATTTGCTTTTTACATTCCATAGGCATGGGTGGCACTTATAAATATCAATAAATTCGTCCCAAGAAAAACTTTGTCCACCCAAATCTCAGATATTGTTTCTGATATAGAGACAGACAAGGTTGACTCACCCAGCCACAAACAACAAGCAGTTACATCTGTCTGTAAATGACCTCCTATAGATCTGAATGAACAATCGATTGTAGCAATTAGACCCATACAATCAGATTGGAGGATCAAGATGAACACATGCTGAAACTCCGCCCTGTGTGATGTCATGTCCGTCCTCATTCCTAAGTCCAGCTTTCTACCGGCCTCTGCGATACAGTATAACAGGGAGGGGCCTGGCAGGCTGAACTGGAACAGTTGGGCGGGTCCATCAGGACGACATGGCCATCTCAGCCAAAAATAGATTTTTCGCTTCGCTCAAAATCCGTTTTTGGGGCTCAAGCCATGTCGTCCTGATGGAAGTATACTAGAGATTTAATGTATCGTGGATTTTTTTCCCATTTCAAGTGCCTTCTACTTCGACTATTATTCCTGCGGTCTGGTGACGGAAGAGACCGTGACATCTCCGTTAAATGTCATTACCAGTCATTACAATGACCTGGCTTCCAGCCCCCCAGGCAGGGAAGTTCTAATTGGACAAGAGGAACATCTCGAAGTAACCTGGATGAAGAGATCGTTCCGGTCTCGAAGACAGATCAGAAGGTTCAAATATTTGTGTAGGAACAAATTTACACCATTAGGTGAGTGTATATTAGGTAGTAGGTATATTGATTATAATTAACCATAGAAATAGGATCAATAAAACAATAACAGCAATTTATTTTCACATGAAAGATAGGAGCGAAATCACACGCGTATGGTAAATAAAATAAATATTTTATTTGAAAATTGCATGAAAATATGGAAAATTATGTACAATAATAATATTGGATAATAGACTTAGATTTTCAGTAAGACGGTGATGTGGAATCTGAAAGGGAAATATTTTGCCTTTAAGCACAAGTTCCCGGAGGAACGTCAGTCTTTAAAATCATTATACACTTCATGTCCAAGAACATGTGGCACCTATGTCACTTCACCTTGATGAAGAACAGTCTATTAGTGACACTAAGTGTCCTTTAAAATCACACTGTATCGCACTGGGGTCAACACAGGCACCCGTTTGAGTTAAAGTACCGAAAAAACTCGCTGTTCTACGCAGCACTAAACAGCCGATTTCATCATTACCTGCTGCCACCACGAAAGCTTAGTAATGCTTACAGTACACCGTGTAGGGTGTACTGAAATCACTACAATTTTACCCGAATATATCTTGAATTACTGAACAGAATACTTGGGATTATTAAAGAATTGGCTTCAATTGGATGACTTGACCAAAATGAGACAAATTAGACCCTCCCTGAAACCCAATAAAAACCCTCTTAAAGAGGAAACAGTGAATTCTGGCATAATGATACGACTTATTAAGTATTATCTTCATTGCTGCTAATTCATCTTCTTAGTGTTTCTAAAATATTAAAAAAAGCAATAAGGTTTCCGGGTGTTACTAATAGTTTTAAAAGCATTCAACTTACAGATATCGAAATATGTAATTATCCTATTATAGCCTTTAAAATTAAAACTACTTTGTATGTTAAGCAAAAAGTTTACAGAACTGGAGTTTTTAATGGAGATATTCATCAGTAGTTATAATAATAATATAATAAAAGTAATAACAATTTCATATCAAAACTCTTATAGCATCTCCTCCTCTATCATTGTCAAGAGTAGCTTCGGTGGTAGTCTCCCTCCTCAACTGAGAGAGGATTTCTCAATCTACCATTATTGAGAGAAGAAATAATAAACGATTAAAATAAGATGTTTTAAGAACAGTAACATCATTAAAGTAGATCTTTCATATATAAAATATAAAACAAAAGAGGAAGAGTCTTCTTCTTCTTCTTGGGGTATTAAAGCCAACACTTGTTGTTGGCACGGGCCTTTCCCTTGGTTGGCCCGTAGGTGATCTGTAAAAATTCTAAGGTGATTGCATTAATGGAAATTTGAAAGGTTTTTAGTAGTAGAAAAAGATGTGGATAGGGTAAGGATGATGGTGGTAGTGGTAGAGGGCCATCATTTCTCGGATAGTGGTAGTTTGAAAATTGGGGGTGTAAGGCTTTTGAAGATAAGAGAAAAACTGTGCAGGTGGGGTTGTCCAACCCTTTACTCCCTAGGGTCCCTGCGGAGAGATTTTTAGTGGTAGGTTAGTTGAGAAGTTAAAGGGGATGATGATGGTGCATGAAATGATGAGGTCTTACCTTGGTGGAGGTAGTGTTGAAAGCAACTGTGCGTGTGCGTCTATGCTTTCGACAATTGTTTTTGCCAGTGTGTCCGCTTCTTTCACAGCCTGTGGTGAGTTGGTGTCTACAAGTAGATCACCTCGTAGCTGTGCTGTTTCTCTGCATTCTAGTAGATAGTGCAGGAGGGCTTGTTGTGGTATGACATCACAGTGTTCACACGTTCTCTGGATGTCATCTGCGAGTTCCCAGTTTGCTTTGTATCCCAGCCGGAGTCTGTGTATACATACAGCCTGTTTCCTTGGGGAGTGTCTGTCTATGGGAGGAGGTTCTAGTTCCGTGGCCCATTTGTACCATGTTGCAGAGGGAGAGCCGATGTGACTGGGGATCCAGTTTAGTGTTACTAGTCTGTTCCTTTCATTATGCTGATTTAAGAGGATTTTAATGTCCGCTATCAGGGACTTGTTTTCTTTGTTTTTGTCTGCTGTAGGGCTTGCACTGAGGATCGTGAATCAGTATGAATGACTACTGGTCCCTCCTCGTTTTCAATAGAGTACTTTAATGCTTGCTGTATTGCAACAAGCTCTGTCTGCAGGGTGGAGACATTATTGGATGTTCTCCAGCAAGCTGTGAAATTGCAGGAGTGAACTGCCGCTCCTGCTGTTTGGGTTCCAGGATCTACTGTACCATCAGTATAGTAGATCTGTGCCCCTATTGTCTCTACAGAGTTTATAGCTGCTTCTGCTGCGTTTCTAAGTTCCTCTATTGTGCAGTTTTCTTTTGCCCTTGGGAGTTTGGTGTAGTTGAATTTAGCAACTTGTTTTTTCCATGGTGGAATGTGTATTGTACTCTGTGCTGTGTCAGGGTTTAGTTGTAGGATTGTTTCTGTTAGGCCAAGTCTTTTAATGTTATTGCTCTGGTCTTTGCCATAAGAACTTGGGGTTTGCACTTCAGGATGTTTGGATAGTTCCTCTCTTACTCTCTTTTTGGTGATTGAGTCTCTGTCTGACAGGAACATCTTTGCAACTATGCTTGCATTTCTTAGTGCAATTCTTTCCTCAAGGGTTGGTAGTCCAGTTTCCAACCTTAGGTTGCACAGTCTTGTCCACATTGGGGCTCCTAACATGAGCCTCATGGTATTGTTTTGAATCACTTCAATTGTGCTTTTTTGTAGATCTGTTAGCCCCAAGAGTGTTGGGGCGGCATAATCTACTAATGATCTGGAACAGGCCAGATAATATTTCTTTTGGACGTGTTCATTTGCTCCATCATTGAGCCTGCTCATATATCCCATAGCTGTATTTCTGGCATTTGTTCTTTCCTTGAGATATTTTATCTCATGCTTGAAAGTGAGCTGTTTGTCTATTATTACTCCCAGGTATGTGTATCTGTCCACCCATTCTAGGGGTTCCATTCCTATTGTGAGTGGTTGTACAGGGTTTGGGGCTTTAATTGTCATTGCTTTTGTTTTGTCAATGTTTATTTTTAGTCCAAGCTCATTGGATTTGTGGCTGATGGCATTGAGTGTTCTTTGCATTTTTATTGTCCTGACTGGCCCTCGAGCTATTACACATACGTCATCTGCATAGATAAATATATTTACTCCTTCAGGTAGCTGAAGTAAGGCTATATTTTCCATGAGGATGTTGAAAAGGAGGGGGCTTAGAATTCCTCCTTGTGGCGTACCATTTTCCAATTCATGATATGTGGATGTCACTCCTTGAAATTTGACTCTGGCTTGCCTTCCTAGCATGTAGTTTTTAGTCCATGCTAGTAGGTGTCCTTTGACTCCTTTTTTAGCTACTGATTGCAGCATTGCAACTGGGCTTGCTAGCTCGAAGGCTTTTTCAAAGTCTATGAAGACTATTGTTGCCTTGTTTTGATTTATGCAGCTTAATACATCTGTGATGCATTCAGAGGTACCAATTCCCTCCTGATATGCATATAGCTGCTTGTTTAGGGGGCCAATTTTGTATTTTATCCGGTTTAGGATCATTTTTTCTCCTGTTTTTTCCATACAGGATACTAAGGCTATTGGCCTAGGGTTTGTTGGATCCTTTGGCTTAGGGATTGGCTGTGTATCTTGTTGTCTCCAGGTTTGAGGCCTTCTGTGCTCAAGGTGTGTTTTGTTTAGTAACCTTAGGAATGCAGTTTCACCTGCTGGACCCATGTGTTTGATCATTGTGTAGGTGATTTTGTCAGCTCCTGGTGCAGTGTCTTTCCCTGTCTTTTGTACTGCTCTTAGCTCCTCAACTGTGTATGGGGTGTCTGTGTCATCCTGCTGAAGGCAGGCTGTGTTGATCTCTTCCCATCTGGAGGGCGCCAGTTGCTCTTGTTGCATTCTGGTTTCAGGGGAGAGATTGATTGACAATGTTCTGTTTGCAAAAGATGTTGCAATTCTTTCAGCCTCCTCATGTGGGTGTGGGTGTGTGGCAATTGGAGTCTTCCTCTTTTTTCCGGCTACTCTGCGTAGCCATTTCCAAAGCTGAGTTAGAGTGGTGTATCCTGACAGGCTTGAACACCATTCCATCCATTTTTCAATTCTGATTTCATGGATTCTTTCATTTGTTTCAGTTCTGACTGTTTGTAGTAGCTCTCTGTTTTCTACTGTGGATCTTCTTCTGTATATTTTTGTGACTCTGTTTAGGCTGGTTTTTAGTCTTCTGACTTCTGGGCAGTAGTACCAGGAGTCCTTGTATGTGTAGTTACCTTGTGTTGTTTTTAGTGGCATAGCTCTGTTGGCTGCATTGTGAAAGGCCTCAACTAGGTCTTTTTCTAGGTGATCTGTGTCCTCTGGAGGAACGTAGCTGACTGCCCATTCCTCTATGGCTAATTGAAAACAGACCCAGTCTGCTAGATCCTGATTCCATCTTGGTGGAGGTGGTGGAATAGGAGGTAGTAGTTGCATCTCCAATTCTGTTACTGTGCCAAAGTGATCACTAATCAGGGTTGAGTGTACTTGCCACTTGGTTAGATGTCTTATTGCTGTTGTGACAAAGGTCAGATCCAGTCTGCCTCCTCTTACATGTGTTGTATGCCCTGTGTTTAGGAGGGTGATTCCTTCAAACTCCTCTAGGGCGAAGGCTATGTGTTCCCCAGAGGGGTTTGTTCTTGATGGGGATGATAAAATGGGGTGGTGTGCATTAAAATCCCCACAGATAATTGTTGGTGTTCTTTCTGCGTGAGCAAAGAGTTGTGTCAGCTGCAGCTCTAATGTGTCTTCCCTGTTTATTTTCCTGTATATATTGTATATGTCAATTTTTTGATTCAGTAGTGTTATTGTTACTGCTAATGTCTCTATGTTGATACCGCAAGGGATGGGGTTGTGTAATCTTGTTGTTGGTATGCTTGTCTTAACTAGGGTGGCTAGGCCTCTGTCTGTGCCTATCTGTGGTGTTGTGTAGGCATTGTAGCTTGGTATTTTGATCTTCCTTTCTGTTGTTAAGTGTGTTTCCTGTAGCAGGATTATGTCTATGTCCTCTGTTTTGCATACTGCAATTAGGGAGGATATTTTAGGTCTTACTCCGGCTGAGTTCCAGTTAAGAACTCTTATACCTGGTTGTATGTTGAAGAGTACTGTCTTGGGTCCCTGGAGGCAAAGGCAATTGCCTTGACCTCAGTGGATGAAGTGGATGAGGTGGATGGGGTGAAAGTGGATGAAGGAGTGATGGATGGAATGCATGGGATGATAGGGGTGGGGTCTGGTGCTGTGGATGTGGAAGGTACAGGTGATTGGGGTGATTGAATGATAGGAGGTGATCTGCTGGATAGCATGAGAGGGGGGTTGGGAGGACTTGGTCTTAGAGGTGAAGTCTAGCAGGACTTGTTCAATGCTAGCTGCAATAGCTTCTGCATTTAGTTTTCCAGTCACTGCCTGTGTGACTAGGTTAGTTAAGGTGGTTCTTAAGACCGTGGTCTTAAAAAATAGTCCTGGGCATTGGTTTTGGCCCTTGGGTTGTAGGTTTGGGAGCTCTTGATGTGGATCTGGCTCTAGAGGTGGATCTTGTTCTGGAGTGCTTCCTTAGCTCTTCCTGCGTGTAGAACCTTTTCCTAGGTAAAGGTTTGGGGGCCGCTCTTCCTCTTGATGGGTCCCTTTTATCCTTGGGGAGGGCAGCAATTACCCTTGCTACTCTTTGAGGGCATCCCCAGGCCATTGCTGTGTGTCCTTTTTTGCAATTAGAGCATTTAGCAACAGTAGATATTCCTGCAGCCCTCTTGTCGATACACTCCTGTGTGGGGTGTCTTTGGCTGCAGACTGCACAGGTTGGGACCTTAGCTTGGCACTGGTCCTCGTGGTGTCCAAATCTTTGGCAGTTATAGCATCTAAGGGGTTCAGGGTAATACTTGTTAACCTTGAAGCTGCCAAAGATGCCTAGGTCCACTCTCTTCGGGTGTGGTCCCTTGAACGTTACCAGAATGGCTTTAGTAAAGAAGCCTGCTTTGTTCTTCATTCTTTCTGCCGCAGTGATATTAGGCAGTTTCAGCAGGTGGCTTTCCATCATGTCAGTTGGGTAGCCAACCACAACTGCTTTCTTGATCTTTTCGTCTTCCTTGAGCTCTTGCAGCTTGATGTCTGAGGTGCTCCTTAGAGTGATCAGAGCTCGTGAGTCCTTGGTGGATATGGTCCACTGGGCTGTCCTGTTTGGCTTGGCAACCATTTGGATTTTCTTATGTTTCTGCTCAAAGGCTGCAATTGCCTTAAAGGTCTCTGATGAGTTTCCTGCCAGGACTCTGAAGAAGTAAGTCTTGTTTTTCCTAGCTGGCTGGTCGTTGATCTGTCCGTTGGGGTTCCCTTGTTGTTGGGTATGCATTGTTTCATTAAATCTTGCGTGATTCCTTCTAGGTAGCTTCTTTTTCCTATTTACTTCGGTCCAGGTTTGGTTTCCTTGCTCGTCTGAGTCAGTATCTAGGGTCATTCTCTTCCTTTTCGTGGGGTCTGTGGTCAGTTCAGGGCATGGTTGGAGATCAGGGTGCATCAGCACCTCTTCAGAAGCCATGGCTTCTAATTCTATTCCTGGGAGTTCATCAACAGATCTCCAGGATAAGTCCTTTGCGGGTTGAAAGGTAAGGGGTTGATCAAAAGATCGAAAAGACAGACAGTGTGTCTGGTGGGGTTGTCCAACTCTTTAAGCCCTAGGGCCCCAAACAAAGTTACAGTAGGAGTAATAAGAACGAAATAAAGAATCTGAAAATGGAACACAATTTCGTTAGTTATATGGGGGATATGCTAACTATCCTATTGCTAGAGCAGTGCTGAAACTAACTCTTTTTAGCTATGTACTAGCCTGCACAAATAGCTGTTGGGGAGCCTTCTTACTGCGTTCACGCACTAAGACGGCCCAGCAGTCTATTCCTGCAGGTAGGGAGGTTTGGGGGTAATAAACAAACTCAGTGGAATCCTAAAAAAAAGTTTTTATTAGAGCTAACTCCTAACTCTATCTGAATGCTGGCTTATTTCGCCAGTTACCAAGAATAAATACCTATTGTCTAATCAACAACTTGGCTTATAGGCGCCAAGTCTAACAGTCCTATGCCACTTGCCACAGACGGCGAGAGTGGGAAGTTTTGACCTTTGGCCTTGCTTCAACTGGAGTTTTCAGACCACAACGGCTACCAGATTTTCCACAGGAGGATCTATTAGTAAGATAAAGTTATGTAGACAGAGGCAAAGCTTAGCCTATATTGTCAATGTAGGTTCTCTTATATGAGGGGGCTGATTACAGCCAATTCAGGGGCAAGGCCCTTGTCAAAACAGCATCAACTGCAGCGAAATCGTCGAAAAAACGGCGAAAATCGGCGACGAATTCGGCGAAAAATCGGCGAAAAACGTCGGCGATATCGGCGAGATTTAGCGGCGGCGGCGGCGGCGATCTCTTCAGGTGGCTGAATACGAGGGCACACCGCAGATGTGTCTTACGCCTTAGTGAAAGTTGATGGAGAAGGAAGTCGTGGAATGTCAGGATTCCCCTCCAAGGTGAGGAAAGACAGATGAATTATCTCTGGAGACGTGTCCTGGGGTTCATAACCACCGAAGCTATATTTTTTGAGAATAAAGTTCTCTTTGAACCTTTTCGAGTCCTGCTTATGAATTTGGTGGCTTTTTTTTTACAGACTAACTAAATAAACAATTAAACACAAAGTGACTTAACATGAGGTATGACTTGCCAAATCATCAGTCCACTCGGGAATACCTCCACTCTGCCATCAAAGGAATTGCTCACCAGCTCCACTGGTGTTTACTCCCCTGTTCTCTCTAGGAATCTTAGTAGTTGACTAACCATGACGTCTAGGGGCCCAGGTACAGTAGCTCTTACAATGAGAAGTATGATCTTTCCCCAAAATAGAACACAAAGAGTCATTACTACAGATTCTTGCCTCGGCGAATTCCGGGAGGCAACAGCGCGATTCGTACCTCAGCAGGAATGACCAGCTCGTCATCGGTCATCCAATGGGCACAAACACCAATGTTCTCTTCGTTGGTCAGCCTCAAAAGATTGACTGATACCTCATCCAGTTCTGTTGATGATGAAAATATGTCCATACTGATACATGTTAACGAGTAGGAAGGAACGATGATTCACTCTCTCAGTCATCAAAGTAGATGAGTGTGTGGTTTGCCACGACGAAGAACTGTCAGCCAGGACTGTGGTAAAAGACTAGCTCAGTTGTCTAGTAATTGTAGTAGGTACAGATGAATCTCTATACCCTCGAATGGCGGAAAATATCTTCAAGTTGAACGGGAAGTTTCCAGCCATTAGCCTCTTTTATGCAAACCCTGTGGCTGGCCATGAGGAACCTTACTAATACTCTTTGCACCAACTCTCCATCTACACCTTTCTTCTTTTCAAACTAATGCGTCATATGCTCGACTGAGATTTGGTCACTCAGAGTCTCGGGAGACCATATCATCCTCTCGTTGGCCTCAAGCCGAGTGGCATTCAGAGCTGGTATGTCTTTGTACTTGGCAAATTAGATTTCATATTGGCCCACATTATTTTGTCTGTACCATGGCCTTCCACTGTCCTGGATTAGAGTTCTCTTGCTTGGGGCACGCTGTTCTGTGTTGTTGCTCTTCCTCCTGTATTTGAAGTTTTTTATAGTTTATATGAGAAGGATCTAATTTCATGTTGTTACTGTTCCTGAAATATTTTATTTTCATTGTTTATTCTTCTCTTGTAGTTTATTTCTTTGTTTCCTTTCCTCACTGGCATATTTTTCCCTGTTGGAGCCCTTGGGCTTACAGCATCTTACTTTTCCAACTAGGGTTGTAGCCTAGCTTGTAATAATAATAATAATAATAATAATAATAATAATATATTGGATACTCTGTCTTATCTATCTTCTAATAACTTGGTATTAACTAGAATCGAACACAGGTCCATCGCATCGCATCGCATCGCGAGCAGAGTCGGCTTACGACTGCAATTTGAGAGCTATAGAGCTCGGGAGATACTAATTGTAATGGAACGTGTTGAAAGGCCAGACACTAGCCTAAAATTGGCTGCTTATTTAACTGATTCATGTTTGCCGCTTGCACCAGAATCCTAAGGTTAGTTGGAAGGAGGTTGTTTGTGTGTGTTTGTTTGTTGAATAGCTTCCTGGCCACAATTTTAATTGCAGAGTAATGAAATTTGCAGGGATTAACTATTATGTAAAAAGCTGGATAAGATTAAATTTTGGAAGGTCAGGGTCAAAGGGCAAGGTCACGGTCAAGCAAAATGTCCAATTCACGTAATTAGCCATAAGTTTGGACATCGTTGTCACAGAGACTTCAAACTTGGTTCATATTTGAGTGTATGAAAATCCACGCCAATTAATACATGTTATGGTCAAAGGTCAAGATCAAGGTCAAGCAAAAGGTCAAGAAAGAAGCTCCCGCGGTGGAGGTCTGCGTTGTCTCTCTTCCCACACTTTGTCCAAGAGCTGTCAACCATCACCTTATAGCTTATTCGTCCATTCTTCTTTATAAGGATCAATGAAATATTAAATGTCGACGGCACACCTCATGCAGTACACTGTAGGCTTTCCCTAAAGGGTCTATGCAACGTGTCCCTGATATGAGAGAGAGAGAGGGAGAGAGAGAGAGAGAGAGAGAGAGAGTTTGATACTGAACAATAGGCCTACTAGGTTGGTTTGCTTTGAGGGATCAGACAAAAATCTCCCACCATCACCAATTCGCACTGGCCAACGTGTTAATGAAAACTGGCCAAATCCCAGACATGAATAAGGACATGTCTGAGGCCTATGTCCTGTGGTGAATGCTATATATATATATATATATATATATATATATATATATATATATATATATATATATATATATATAAATATTAATTTGTACGAAGATAATTTAATTTTTTTATATTATCATTGGGAGAAATGATTAATATTTAGACATTCATCTTAATTTATGTTTTCCTATCTCATGTTTATTTCCTTTCCTCACTGGGATAATTTTCCCATAAGCCCTTGGGTTTATAGCATCCTGCTTTTCCAACTAGGGTTGTAGCTCAGCTAATAATAATAATAATAATAATAATAATAATAATAATAATAATAATAACAATAATAATAATAATAATCAAAGTTTTTTTTATATCGTTAAAATACATTAATGAAATTATTTTCTTCAAATTTGTTGGCTCAAAAAAATGCTTAAGTTATTACAGAAAATGACTCTCTTTGGAAGAACTAACCACCTTGTTTGCTTGTTTGCCAAGGTCTCTCAATTCTTCAATTCTACGGTTTATTATACTAAATTTTACTTTTATTCAATTTCCAATTTGGCATATTAATTTACATAAATTTAGTATTAGTTTATGTCAAATATGTTACTGGCCATGATATAATTTTCCTTTGAAAATACACTGAATGAAAATTGACTGGAAGACTCCAGCCAATAGGAATACAGCTTCTAAGCATCTTAGCCAAAGAATGAATGTTTAAGCCAATGAGAGATTGGCTTACAAAGGGGTTCTGTTGGAGGCCTCTGATTGGATGAGGGAATATACAATGGTTTTCAGAGCATTTCCCTACGAGCCCTGAAGGAGTGAAGATCAAAGGTCAGTTGAGTGGTAGATTTAGACATTGATTTTGATATATATATATATATATATATATATATATATATATATATATATATATATATATATATATATATTAATTGGTAGGATTATAGTTATGAAATCTATAGAAAAATAGACATTTTATTTGTTAATATAAGACGTTGGTTTGATTAAAATGTAAGAAATATGATGAAAATTGGCCAGACACCAGACATAATTAAAGACATGTCTGAAGCCTTTGTCCGGTTGTGGACTAGAAATGGCTGTGTGTGTGTGTGTGTGTGTATATATATATATATATATATATATATATATATATATATATATATATATATATATATATATATATATATATTGTAGCTTTTTCTAGTCCAGTGCAGGACAAAGGCTTCAGACATGTTTTTATTCCTGTCTGGATATATATATATATATATATATATATATATCACCGGTAGTTGAGGGATTGAGTAACTACCTGTCATTAAGGTGTGACTGACAGGTGAGAGAGTTGATGGTTGGACCAAGTGGACCACGAAATTTAGACATTTTTATCGACGATTAATGTTGGTCAGAGTTGAAGTTATTTATTTTGTTTGGCCTTTTTCAATTGTATAATCTTTTTATGCTCTGTGGTGATTTATGCTAATTATAATAATTAATTGGACTTAATTTATAGATACAGCGAACTGAGATGTCCATTTATTATGTATTTAATTTATACATTACTGGTGTATTTTTTTTTACTTATTTGTTCTAGTTATTAAACATATATAAATTATTATTTCTGATGTAATCAAAATTATATTAATATAATTGAAATTAATACTGATGGCATTTTTACGAGTGTAATTTAAATTGCTTAAAATTTGCCGTATAGAAAAGCAATAAAAATCCTGGAATAAATGTTGCCAGATATTTATCCTTTTAAAAACGGATATATTGACGTAAAGGAGTGATATTACAGTCACCAACCCGTGAAAGATAATAACAAAGTAAAATTACGGTCTCCTGTATTTTACCGAAATACGGCTGAGAAATGTATATTTTTTAACAGTTTTCAATGAAAATTACATTTTAAGTTTATTGATATAATTCAAGTCATTATTAAACAGTGCTCTTATAATAATAATAATAATATTATTATTATTATTATTAGTTTGAGTTTCCGTATTCGTTTGAGTTTGCGTATTCGTATGAGTTTGAGTTTGAGGATTATTTTTAGTTTTAGTTTGAGTTTGAGTTTTCGTATTCGTTTGAGTTTGAGTTTTCGTATTCGTATTCATTTGAGTTTGAGTTTTCGTATTCGTATTTGTTTGAGTTTGAGTTTTCGTATTCATATTCGTATTCGTTTGAGTTTGAGTTCGTTTGAGTTTGAGTTCGTTTGAGTATTCGTATTCGTATTCGCTTGAGTTTGAGTTCGTTTGAGTATTCGTATTCGTATTCGCTTGAGTTTGAGTTTGAGTTTTCGTATTCGTTTGAGTTTTCGTATTCGTTTGAGTTTTCGTATTCGTTTGAGTTTGAGTTTGAGTATTCGTTTGAGTTTGAGTATTCGTTTGAGTTTGAGTATTCGTTTGAGTTTGAGTATTCGTATTCGTTTGAGTTTGAGTATTCGTTTGAGTTTGAGTTTTCGTATTCGTATTCGTATTAGTTTGAGTTTTCGTATTCGTTTGAGTTTGAGTTTGAGTATTAGAATGAGTTTGAGTTTGAGTTTGAGTTTTCACATTCGTATTTGTATTCTTTTGAGTTTGAGTTTGAGTTTTCGTATTCGTTTGAGTTTGAGTTTGAGTATTAGAATGAGTTTGAGTTTGAGTTTGAGTTTTCGTATTCGTATTCTTTTGAGTTTGAGTTTCCGTATTCGTATTCGTATTAGTTTGAGTTTGAGTTTTCGTATTCGTATTCGTTTGAGTATTAGTATTATTAGTATTAGTATTAGAATTAGTTTGAGTTTGAGTATTCATATTCGTGTTCGTATTCGTCTGAGTATTAGTATTAGTATGAGTTTGAGTTTGAGTTTGAGTTTTCGTATTCGTTTGAGTTTGAGTATTCGTTTTAGTTTGAGTTTTCGTATTCGTTTTGTTTTAGTTTGAGTTTTAGTTTTAGTATTCGTATTCGTTTTAGTTTGTTAGGAAAAGCCGGATGCTATAAACTAAGGGGCTCCAACAGGAAAAATAGCCCAGTGAGGAAAGGAAACAAGGGAAAATAAGTATTTCAAGAACAGTAACAACATTAGAATGAATACCTCCTATATAAACTATAAAAACTTTAACAAGAGGAAGAGAAATTAGATAGAACAGTGTGCCCGAGTGTACCCTCAAGCAAGAGAACTCTAACCCAAGACAGTGGAAGACCATGGTAGTACTGTCATTAAGTAATTAGTTGTGAATATATTGATTAAATCATAAATAGTTTATTAATTTATAGGTGTAATTGTAATTCATTAATATACTTATTCATTCAGAGGAAGTTTTGAGCATTTAGGCCTATTTGTGGCTTTGATACCAATTATTGGAAAATCTCGAAATCTCTATTACCAATTCATAGTCTTTTTATATCGTTCGTAAAAACATTAAATTTCTTTTTGGAAATAAATGTTCGTTTAAAAATATTTTCAGAGGCAATTATTGTTTTTTACAATCTCGATTTGTTCTCCCAAAATGGCTTTTGTCTTCATTCGGAAAAAGACATTGTTAACCTTCATGTTTGTTTACAAAAGACGCCACACACACTCCATTGACTGCCAAATTATTCAAATCATTTGGTTTCCTCTAATTTTCATAATTACTCAAAATTGTCATTATTTGTGAATTGTATATTTTATGGACACTTTTAAGTAATAACTCCATTTTTTATTTATTATATATTTTAAATAAATATATCAAATGTACATTGGTTTTACGAACTTCTCTTTGGTTGATTATGTTAACGACGTCAGTTTAGGTCGTTTAGTGAGGAAACAAGACTAGTTTTCTTTCTTTATAGTTCTATAGTTTTTTTTTTTTTTTTAACTAACGTATTTCCCATGTGTCGAATTGTTTTGAATTATGGAAAAGTAATAGAGGAAAACAATAGCTCTGAATAATTCAGCAGTATATGGAGAGTCTGGTCTTGTAAACAGATAGTTTAATTTGTTAAATTTCGTGATGTCAAAGAAGGGTTTGAGCAATAATATTTTTCTCAACGTGTAAATAATCTTACCCTAGGAATCGGAATTAAATCCCCAGAGATTTGTGGTTAAATCTCCTTAAGATTCGTGGTTAAATCCCTCTAGAATTCGTGGTTAAATCCCTCCAGAATTCGTGGCTAAATCCCTCTAGAATTCGTGGCTAAATCCCTCTAGAATTCGTGGCTAAATCCCTCTAGAATTCGTGGCTAAATCCCTCTAGAATTCGTGGTTAAATCCCTCCAGAATTCTTGATTAAATCCCTCCAGAATTCGTCGTTAAGTCTCTAGAATTCGTGGTTAAATCCCTCCAGAATTCTTGATTAAATCCCTCCAGAATTCGTCGTTAAATCCCTTCAGAATTCGTTAAATCCCTTCAGAATTCATAGCTAAATTACCCCAGAATTCAGGGTTAAATCCCTCAAGAATTCGTGTTTGAATCCCTTCAGAATTCGTCGTTAAATCCTTTCAGAATTCATGGTTAAATTACCCCAGAATTCATGGTTAAATCCCTCAAGAATTCAGGGTTAAATTACCCCAGAATTCATGGTTAAATCCCTCAAGAATTCAGGGTTAAATTACCCCCAGAATTCATGGTTAAATCCCTCAAGAATTCGTGTTTGAATCCCAAAGAATTCGTTGTTAAATCTCAAGAATTCTTGGTTGATTCTCTGAAGTAGTCATGGTTAAATCCCTCAATAATTACAGAATTCTTAGTTAAATCCTTCAAGTTTTTGTTTTTAAATCCCTCCATAATTCTTGATTGTTTTAGCTACTGTTTGTGTGTGTGTGTTTGTTTGTGAACAACTTCCTGACCACAATTTTAATTGTAGAGCAATGAAACTTGCAGGGAAGCTCAGAATGATGAGATTTTGGATGGTCAAAGTCAAAGGTCAAGGTCATGGTCAAATAAAATGTCCAATTCCCGTAATCAGCCATAAGTTTGCACATCATTGTCATAAAGACTTCAAATTTCGTTCATATATGAGTGTATGAAAATCCATGCCAATTAATACATGTTAAGGTCAAAGGTCAAGGTCAAGCAAAAGATAGAGAAATAAGCTGCCACGGCGGAGGTCTACGCTCGAGGGAATTTGACTTGGCCTCATTGTACAGTCACATTCACTAAGTATCCGAAAGTCGCAAACCATTACCGACCTTATGTTAACTGCCCATTGGAGTCACTGACAGTGTGTGTGTGTGTGTGTGTGTGTGTCGGGCTACAGTCCATCACTTCTATTCATATATGTATTAGTGTATTTGTTTAATAGAGTAACTGTATAATGTGGCTACAAAACTTATTGGTGTAGACTCGATACAAACAAAATGTCAATTAGAGTTCTCTCGCTTGAGGGTACACTCGGGTACGCTGTTCTATCTAATCTCATTTTCCTGCTTTTGAATTTCATAGTTTTTATATAAAAGATATTAGTTGTTACTGTTCTTAGTATATTTCATTTTGATTGTTTATTACATCTGTAGTAGTTTATTTCCTTGTTCCCCTTTCATCACTGGGCTATTGTTCCCTGTTGGAGCCCTAGGGCTTGTAGCATGTTTCTTTTCCAACTAGGGTTGTAGCTTAGCTTGTAATAATAATAATAATAATAATAATAATAATAATAATAATAATAATAATAATAATAATACCATGGTTTTGCAGAAATATTTTGCGTATAATGCCAGTCTCTTGTGCAAATTTTATCTATTTGATACTAACAAGTATATTTATTATCAGTATTTTACATTTCTGTGGTTCATTTTTTATTTTCTCGTGTCTAAATTAGATTATTTTCCTATTTGACGGCAAGTGACTTTTCTGAAATGTCAATGCGAAATATTGTTCGTGTTATGACTTCGATAGACAGTAAAGCAGACAACGAACATTTTACTAATGAAGAAGTCTATGATGATTAGTATTTAGTAAGAATGGTGAAACTAATATATAATAAAAAGGCTCACGAAAAGTTTGCATTTTTTAATGGTTGCTAAAGATGCTGAAAAGTCTCCCGTGGCATTAAAGGAGTTGTATCTTTTTGCCCCAGAGGACAAAGAGTGGTTGCAAGACTCCAGTGTTGTTATGGGTTTTTGACCAAATTCGTTTCTATAAGTACTTGCAAGGCAAGATCGCTTACAGTGGGCCAGTGCTTTCATTTATCTGCGTTATGTGGTTAATTGTTCATTTAGCGTTTTTTGTGTCATTGCTTGGAAAATCTCTCTCTCTCTCTCTCTCTCTCTCTCTCTCTCTCTCTCTCTCTCTCTCTCTCTCTCTCTCTGTGTGTGTGTGTGTGTTATGTGGTTAATTGTTCATTTAGCATTTTTTGTGTCATTGCTTGGAAAATCTCTCTCTCTCTCTCTCTCTCTCTCTCTCTCTCTCTCTCTCTCTCTCTCTCTCCGCCTTAAAGAGACGATTTACATTCGATTAGATTAATTCATAGTCAGAGATTGAGAGAGAGAGAGTTGTGCAACTGCCTTAAACATTTAGCGAACAAGTATTTAAAACGAGAGAGAGAGAGAGAGAGAGAGAGAGAGAGAGAGAGAGAGAGAGAGAGAGAGAGAGAGAGAGAGAGGGGGGGGGGATGCAATGAATTTGTTATAAATGCTAGCTAGATACAAGAGCTAGACTCCAAGAATTCTATTTTAGTCATAATTTTGGAAATGTTACCATATTTCGTCTTTCACCAAGTGTACTTGGACACCTCGAAGCATTTAACATGGGTGGCGGAGATCAATTTAATGACCATATTTTACAAATCACTATAACTGTTTAGCTGAACTTCATCTTAGAGAGAGAGAGAGAGAGAGAGAGATAATCATACCTTCATAGAGGAAAGGAGTTAGGTTAAATTATTGTTGCTTGAAGACATTTTCCTCAACACACACAGAGATATGTTACTTTTTTCATAACATTTCGTTGTTAGTTTCACTTGTAATTCTAGTATTGCAAATTCTGTTCGTGGCCCTTCTAACATCTTGATTTTTCTTTCAGACATTCCTCGACATACCAACCAATAAAGGGGGCGTGGCGCTTTCTGATCTGATCCCTCCTTAAAGGTTTAAAGATCACTCATGAATGGAAGAGGCAAGGGACACTGACATTGCCCTATCAAGCAGGACAATGCCCTAGAGACTGACCTTAATACATATGATCAGCGCCCAAGCCCCCTCTCCACCCAAGCTAGGACCAAGGAGGGCCAGGCAATGGTTGCAGGCTCCTCCAAACCCCCCATTCCTTAGCTCACATGGACGGTGAGGTTGAAGCGACCAAATGAGCTAAGGACGATACCACCAGGCCACCACAACCCTAATATCACGTAATACCAGCCGACGTTAGGAAGAACCAGTAAGTCCTTTGAAAACTAAAGTTTTAATATAATCCTTTGTATTTAGATGGTATCTTTTGCTGGTAAAATAATCTATAAACTGTCAAAAGACTAGAGGTATACTGAGTGTTGATTTGAGGATTAAAACAATTTAATTTTCATAAAATCACATTCATTATTTAATTCAATATTTTTCTGTGGGTGATTTTTTGTGGAAATAGATGGATTCTTATTTCTTGTTGGTAGAAGGGGGGTGGGGGGTGGAGGTGTTTGTACTTCCCTCCTATTATCATATATTCTTAGTGTTAGCTAATTATCTAATTGAATCTTGATTTATTAGGTTTTCTTATTAGCTATGTTTTTTTCGGTCGAATCGTCACTGTCATACGACTCATGGAATAAGAAAGTCTTCAGTTTCCTCTTGAAGGCCTAATCTTGGATGTTAGTTATTTGAGAGAGAGAGAGAGAGAGAGAGAGAGAGAGAGAGAGAGATTCCTTTCATGTTTTTAACTAGGACCCCTCCTTATGAAGTGACTAAACAACTAATAGTTAAAAGCCATAGCAGTTCCATGCTTAGATACCTAAAGGGTGTTTCTCGTCTTCTCCTTAGGATTTCATAAGATACTAAAACCAGCCAAATATTTTTACGCAGTTCATCAGTATGACGCACTCTCTCTCTCTCTCTCTCTCTCTCTCTCTCTCTCTCTCTCGCTCTCTCTCAAACAATTCTACCATTATTTTGGTAATAAAGTGTGGGTTTACAATGAATGGGTTGTATTTAAGCGAAAATCTATCGGGTAATATGTAGAAATGATCTTGGTCGAATGTGATATTGTCATAGGGTCAGTTTAGCAAGAAATATATATACTTTTTCCCTCCGCCAACGAAGTTGGAAGGCGGTTATGTTTTCGCCCCTTCTTTTGTGTGTTTGTGTTTGTGGTCAGTTTCTTGACCACAATTTCAATCTTGAGTAACGAAACTTACCTGTTATATAAAAATCTTGAAGTGATTAAATTCTGGAAGGTCAAGGTCACGGTCAAACAAAATGTCCAATTCACGTAATCAGTCATAAGTTTGGACATCGTTGTCACAAAAACTTGGTTCATATTTGAGTGAACCAATTAATACTGTAAAGGTGAAAGGTCAAGGTTGAGAAATAAGCTACCAAAGCGGAGGTCTGCGCTCTATTGAGTGTCCCCTTAGTTTTTTTTTTTTTTTAATTAATATAGTTTTACGCAATCAATTCTTTTGACATATGAGCATCAAAGTGGGCAGTCTTCCTCCCACACTTCCACACCCTTTCCCACACCCCTTTCCCACACCCACAATCACATTCCTGATACAATCTCTCTCTCTCTCTCTCTCTCTCTCTCTCTCTCTCTCTCTCCATTGTTTGTTTGTAGGTCTACGTGATACACGATGCCACACGAATAAGATTCGAGAGGTGTTTCAAGTTAGTGTGATCCTTTAATAGTAGAAACTTAGACGACTATATTTTTGTGGTCTCTTCGTGAACTCGACACGGTTTTAAGTTTCCTTAGTTTGATCGATGGAAGTTTTATTCCTTATAAATGCGTCCTTGGATTTTGATGAGACTACTGCTTCTTTAGATGAAAACTCTGGTGATGATGATTAAAATAGTGTTTTGTGTGTGTGTGACGGTTCAGACCAATCATAGAACCACAGAACCACAGACTTGGCCTTTTCCCATAGGATGATTTGGTCTTTGTTCCCTGAATCGTTGCTTCTTTGCTAGGATTCTTTCGTCTGCTTGTTACTCCCGCAATGCACAACGAATGCCACAGCGGTCTGTTGGAGGCACTTAGCCTCAAGATCCTCTGGTATAATGTTGCATTTCTTAAGTGTAACACAGACAGACACACACACGCACACTGACGTACGAACTTTTAGATCCAATGTTAATTGTTAAACAATGTTTCAATCCCTGTATAAGTCTGGTCAGTTGTGTGTGGGTGTGTTTGTAAATAGTTGTTGAAGGTTAGGTTTCTTATACAAGCCTGATCTTGGATGATAGTTATTTCAGAGAGAGAGAGAGAGAGAGAGAGAGAGGGGGAGAGAGGGGGGGAGGGGGGGGGGGGTTCATCAGAGTGAAGACATATGAAGAAGCTTTTAGTTGAGGTACAACAAAGTTCCCATTACCTTTAATCAAAGGTAGTTCTAAAGTCTCTCTCTCTCTCTCTCTCTCTCTCTCTCTCTCTCTCCTTATCAACGTTGTTATTCTTCATCAACTGTAGTTAGTAAATATTTTATTAAAAAGGCGTTACTATTCACATACGCAGTTCTTTAATAGATCTTTGGAACGTCATATTGGTATATGATAATCAAAAGTTGAAGAGAGTCATGTGAAAATTTTTCTTTTACAACTTACAACATTTCCTGACTTATTTCATACCCTTCCCCTTTTAAACCACCTTCCCTTTTAAAACCCCTTCCTTTTGAAATCCCTTCTCTTTAACACTCCTTCCCTTCTAGAACCCCCTTCCCCTTTAAAACCCCCCTTCCCCTTTAAAATATCCCCTTCCCCTTTAAAATACCCCCTTCCCCTTTAAAACACCCCCTTCCCCTTTAAAACACCCCTTCCCCTTTAAAACACCCCTTCCCCTTTAAAATATTCCCTTCCCCTTTAAAATACCCCCTTCCCCTTTAAAACACCCCCTTCCCCTTTAAAATACCCCCTTCCCCATTGAAACACCCACTTCCCCTTTAGAATACCCCCTTCCCCTTTAAAACACCCCCTTCCCCTTTAAAAAACCCTTTCCCTTTAAAGTACCCCCTTCCCCTTTAAAATACCCCCTTCCCCTTTATAACACCCCCTTCCCCTTTAAAATACCCCCTTCCCCTTTAAAACACCCCCTTCCCCTTTAAAACACCCCTTCCCCTTTAAAATACCCCCTTCCCCTTTAAAATACCCCCTTCCCCTTTAAAATACCCCCTTCCCGTTTAAAATACCCCCTTCCCCTTTAAAAATCCTCTTTCTCTTTAAAATACCCCCTTCCCCTTTAAAACACCCCCTTCCCCTTTAAAATACCCCCTTCCCCTTTAAAATACCCCCTTCCCCTTTAAAACACCCCCTTCCCCTTTAAAACACCCCTTCCCCTTTAAAATACCCCCTTCCCCTTTAAAATACCCCCTTCCCCTTTAAAATACCCCCTTCCCGTTTAAAATACCCCCTTCCCCTTTAAAAATCCTCTTTCTCTTTAAAATACCCCCTTCCCCTTTAAAACACCCCCTTCCCCTTTAAAATACCCCCATCTGCTTTAAAACACCCCCTTCCCCTTTAAAGGCCCCCTTCCCCTTTAAAACACCCCCTTCCCCTTTAAAATACCCCCTTCCCTTTAAAACACCCCCTTCCCCTCTAAATCACCCCCTTCCCCTTTAAAGCCCCCTTCCCCTTTAAAGCCCCCTTCCCCTTGAAAACACCCCCTTCCCCTTTAAAATACCCCCTTCCCCTTTAAAATACCCCCTCCCCCTTTAAAAACACCCCCTTCCCCTTTAAAATACCCCCTTCCCTTTTAAAATACCCCCCTCCCCCTTTAAAAACACCCCCCTTCCCCTTTAAAATACCCCCCTCCCCCTTTAAAAACACCCCCTTCCCCTTTAAAATACCCCCTTCCCTTTTAAAATACCCCCTTCCCATTTACAAAACCCCATTCCCCTTTAAAATACCCCCTTCCCCTGTAAAATATCCCCTTCCCCTTTAAAACACCCCTCCCCCTTTAAAACACCCCTCCCTCTTTAAAACACCCCCCTTCCCCTCTAAAATACCCCCTTCCCTTTAAAATACCCCCTTCCCCTTTAAAACACCTCCTTCCCCTTTAAAACACCCCTTTCCCCTGTATATACCCCCTTTCCCCTTTAAATACCCCCTTCCCTTCAAATACCTCATTCCCTTTTAAACCCCCCTTCCCTTTTCAAACCCCCTTCCCTTTTCAAACCCCCTTCCCTTCTTAATTTCAACAATTAACTGTAAAAGATGTGAACAATTCAAGTTGTTAAGAATCACAGTCGATAATATGGTTTGTAAACGAAGCTTAGGTTAACCTTTTTCACATTTCTTACTTGTTCAACTCTTTGATTAATGTTCATCAGCAGGATGTTGTTCAACTCTTGATCTACAAATAACACTCTTAGATGGGATTGATTTTTAGCATTTGATCTTTAAGAAGGTCAGGAGGCTTCAGACCTAATTTGTCCTACTCGCAGAATTTGGTTGAGATCAACACAATAACAGTGCTGAAATGCGTTCTCTCTCTCTCTCAAACATCACTTTGGTTCCTTCCTATAGCATAGTTATACTTAGTCTCAGCTGCTGTTTTCATGGTTTTCTTCATGAATGTGTAGGTGTTTTTGGAAGTACACTGGGTGTAATTCAGAATTTCTTCACGGCAAGATGTAGAGATACTAGATTGTGAAGGTACCAGAGAGAGAGTTCTACAACATTTATCAATTAGAAGGGCCTTGCCATATTTCAGATACTTTGAAAATGTACTCTAGACGATAAACAATTTGAGTGTTGGTTCCACAGTGGTTTGGTTGATTTGGTTTAAGCTGTAGAAACTTCATTTGCATAGAGCCACCAGCAGCGACCATTGCATTGTCCTTAAATCTCGCGTTGCTTTTTTTTTTTATTTCATGAAGGTGATGAATGCAAGAGTTGAAGGGAGAAGTGCAAGAGGAAGGCCAAGGTTTGGGTGAATGAATTGGAGTGAAGAGAGCTCTGGGGGATAGATGTGAGAGAGGCAAGAGAGCATGCTAGAAATAAGAATGAATGGCGAGCGATTGTGACGCAGTTCCGGTAGCCCCTGCTGCTTCCTCCGATGCCTTAGATGACCGCGGAGGTAGCAGCAGTAGGGGATTCAGCGTTATGAAGCTTCATCTGTGGTGGATAACGGGAGAGGGTGGGCTGTGGCACCCCTAGCAGTACCAGCTGAACTCGGTTGAGTCCCTTGTTAGGCTGGGAGGAACGTAGAGAGTAGAGGTCCTCTTTTTTTCATTTGTTTGATGTCGGCTACCAACCCGCCTCCAAATTTGTGGAAGTGCCTTGGTTTATGTACGTATGAATGTTAGTGGAATGATAACTTCTTCCAATGTCTTATTTGCTTCATCTTTAACTTTTATATCATATTCTGAAGTTTGAGACCATTGGTCAAATCCGTTGACATCTGTAATGGTACCAAAACTTTGGTTGAATTAATACGACAAACTATTTGTCAATATATAGAGGAAACCATAGATTTTTATTCCTTTTTAAAACCTTTCCAAAATTATTATAGATATCTGCTTTAAGATATTCAAATTGAATATTTTGAAATTTCAATCTACTGAAGGAAAAAAAAAATACTTGAATTAAATACATCCAATATTATGTGATATTTCTCTTGCTTGAGGGTACACTCTGGCACACTATTCTATCTGATTTATTTTCCTCTTGTTTTGTTAAAGTTTTTGTAGTTTATATAGGAAATATTTATTTTATTGTTATTATTGTTCTTAAACTTCTCTTGTAGTTTTTCCTTATTTCTTTTCCTCACTGGGCTATTTGCCATGTTTGGAGCCCTTGGGTTTACAGCATCCCGCTTTTCCAATTAGGGTTGTAACTTAATAATAATAATGGTAACATCTATATAACAACGTTTTTATTGAATTAATTTTGTAGATTTTTGGTTCCGAACTTAAAAAGGGAGAGCGTAGACCTGTAAAAGATTATTTTTTCCGAAATACTGAGGTTTCAAAGGTATTACGTTTCCGAGAGACCAAAATATTGAGAAAAGGCAAAGTATCATCCTGTTTACTTTCTTATGTAAATTTTATATCAAGACGCTTTGAATTTAGATAAACTGAAAACTGGTTTAAATGGCCTTAATTTTTTAAAAGTAAAAATGTCTACATATGGACAGTACAAGAAAGGCTTAAATTTGACAGGACAATCACTCGGCCATTTCCTTTTCACAATAACATAAAGGTTGGTCCACACGGGGAACCCATTGCTACTCCGTCTATACAACTTATCATTAAACATGATTGTGGATGTAGTGGTAGCTAGTAATATGACTGTATTTCATCCTCATACCAAACATGATGTATTATAGGTGGTTAAATCACCATTAATAATAAACAGATATTTTCTAACATAGAAAGTATTGAGTACCGTTATGGACAAACACTTGACTACTCATAAAATATTTTTCTTAATATCTATATACTACTAAAATTTATATAAGAATTTTTTATATATAACATTCAAAATTAAAAAAAGATGTACATCGTAAATAAAGAATTTCTATCCTTCAAAACAAAATAAAATTATCTATAATAATAAAATTTATCATTTATAAAATTCATTCTGAATTCTTATTAATGGATGTGTAAACATTCGCATTTCTCTTTGCGTGAGACTTTAAACGTTTCAACCGGCCGAGTTGTTATAAGGCCAGCCATCTCTTGCTTACAAAAGTACATCTGCGTAACAATTATTGTTATATTTTCGTTATAAAGAACTGAATTTCTTTATTTCAATCGGCTCCCATTAAAGACATAAATAATTATAAATAAAATGAACACGTTATTTTGATAGGAGGAAAACTCGAGGCAAAGAAATCGTCTCAATTGTACCATTTTTTTTTTCAATCTTTCGTTGACCTTAAATTTTAGAGATCCTGTATTAGAGATCATGGTTCCTAAATAATTAAATGATTCTACCTCATTAATCCTTTCTCCCTCTAAAGATATTTCATCCTCCATTGTATATATCATTCTCATTATCTATTTCTGTTAAGTTTAGCTTGAGCCTAACCTCATATTTCATGTTTTCTGGTAAGCAATCTTTGCAAGTCCTGAACTGATAATATAGCCTGGATTTTTTATATGTAATTTCAGGCTGCATTTGTGTCCAGAAAATTTTGTTGTGTAGTAAAATATCCATTCATAAGTCAAACTGATATTTCCATTTTCTCTCCACAGGATTAAAGAAACCATGACAAGAAGAAAGGAATTCTTGAAGGAAGATGGAAGTCTCACTGGACCTTCTACAACTGCAGGTGTCAACAAGGATGAAGTCTTGGGAGTTCCCCTGAAGTTGGAAATCTGTCAGGTCTTCAAAGACATTTAATTCACTCAAGGCATCTTTAATGAATTACTCCTTTCGAAATTTCAACTTTATTCTAGAATTTATATCCGAAATGCTGCTTGTTCTTGACCAAATTTATTTAGACTAGTTCAATCTTAAAATTTGTCATAGAAGGAATTGAATTTCCACTCCGAACATTCAATTTTGACTAGTCATAGTTTGGTGTTATAAATTTGTTAAAATTCTTTTGGCATTTTTTAAATTCGATCTTCGTGCTTCATAATGACAACATTTTCAGAATTTCTTTTTAACGACATGAACATTTATGCATAATTGGACCTCGAAAGGATTTAAGTTTGACATTCCTGCTCTAGACTTTTGTCAATGAGTAATATTATCTGTGAATTTATGTAACTATTTTAAACAAATTATCAATACGTGTGACTGCTGGGTAATTAACTTTGTACTTTACACTCTTAACTTCTAAAACCTATTTTTTGCATTATTCAAAATTCTTGGAACTGTTATCTTCAAACCATTTCTTTAATTATTCTTCTGCTTTCATAACTCATCTCATTTAGATTTTGTTTATAGTTTATTTTAAAGTTTAGATGCATCTTTCAGTTTGAGATTAGTTTATTTCTGTAATATTACTTTTATCAATTCTATTTCATAACTTTTACTTGGCCTAACTTATGTCTGCAGAGTTCGTGATCTCCATGTTGGTTTCCATTTTGAAATACTTTCAAAATAAGCTAAAATCTTACTTGTCTATCCCTATACTGTAGTACAAGCATTGATCCCATAGCTACCTCTATTCAAATAATTGCTAAAGAGAATCTTGTCAAATCCATCTATCTGATTCACTAAGAAATTGACTAAGTTTCTGCATGAATATTTGCCTTTAGTGGTTTTAATCAGTCCTTAATATAACGTGAAGATTGAGCAATTTCTTAATTTGATAGGTTTTAATATTGATGCAGTAAGCCAGTGAGAATCAAGGTAAAGTTAATCTAAATTATCAAAGCCATTTTGAAATCCTGTTTACATAATGGTACCTGATGGAGATTTGTTGAATTAATATTACCAGATAGATATTGCTCTCTCTCTCTCTCTCTCTCTCTCTCTCTCTCTCTCTCTCTCTCTCTCTCTCTCTCTCTCTCTCTATTATAAAATTTAGTTTTTTTTTTTTAGTAAGTTCCTATTCTGTAAAAGAAATTGATGTAACTTACCTTACTTTCCATAAAGTTAAGACGTTGTTTTTGTCCAATATTCTCCACTTGTTTTCTTCTCAGAATTTATTTTTATACAATTTTAATTAAATTTCTAAAAGCAACATCCTTTGTGGAACATTACAGCAGTCACACGTAAGATCCTTGTCCAAAATTGCTGAGAAATTGTCCTAAACTTGATGTTCTTGGAGTTGTTAGTTTTGGATAGTAAGCCTTAGAATGACTTCACTGTTTTTGCTCAAATTTTACTGATTTTAAGGAATGTTTTCATTGAAATTTCATGTAATGACCTTAATCATGTGAGCTGCTTCACACCAATAGTTAGGTAATGTAGGTCAAGTGACTTGATTGAAAGACTTAAGGACATAAGGAAGATTAAAGATTCAGTTTAGGTATTTGGGGATCAAATTGTTAAAGATTTCAGTTCTTAAAAGGTTTGAAGTTATGTCAGATTTTTAAATTAATGGTAGAGTTATAAGAGGATTGTTTTAAAACACTAAGATTTCCATTGTGGTGGAAAACAGATCATGCAGACATTGCTTAGAATCAACATAAGAATTGTTTTCATTTGCACTTTCAGTTGTCATTCTAAGTTGGTTTAAATTCAAGGAAAATTAATAGTCAGGGAAGTGGTCGTTATATGGCAATTGTACTTTATGTATAGAGTAGAAGTTGCATTTAAATTTTGATTGATAATTTAACTTGTGTAAATTGCCAAAGGTTGTTTTTATATTGCAATTATATTGTCAACTTATGCATTGCTAATGATTTGTTTTTATATATTGCTATTCTATTTTCTATTTATACATTATTATATCTTTTATTTATGCATTATTACTGTATTCTATATTTATACATTACTACTGTATCTTCTATATTTATACTACTATCTTCTGTTTATGAATTGCTACTGTATTTTGTAATTTTGATCCGAAAATTCAGCTGTTTTAACAATGAAAAACACAGAAAAGACATTAGCCATGTAGAGTACAAGAGACTTGTAATCGTAAAGTAAAAGACGTTATAGAAGACATAAAAAACATCCATGGCTTAGCCTTGAATGTCTTGAGATGTCTTCTATAATGTATTTTACTTTACGAATATGTCTCTTTTGCACTTTACTTGGTTAATGTCTTTTCTGTGTTTTTCATTGTTAAAGTAGTTGTATTTTCAGATCAAAAGGACATAATACAGTAGAAATTTATGAACAGAAGATACAGTAGTAATGTATGGATAGAGGATACAGTAATGATGTATAAAATAGAAGATACAGTAGTAATGTATGGATAGAGGATACAGTAATGATGTATAAAATAGAAGATACAGTAATAATGTATTGGAAAGCAGTAAAACTTTGACCAATTTTGTAAAATTTATTACAATGTATAATTTATGAAACTAAAATTGTGTGAATAAAAGAAATAAAAACATCTATAAAATATATTTTACCACCATATTAAAGAGTATATTGAACAAAATAAAAAAAAATATTAAAAATATTCAGTGACCTGGAGTGTTCTTAATCCAACGTTCATATGACTGAGTGTTCTCCCCAGTCGTCACCCTCCCTCTTCTGGTGCCAGTAAAATGCCTTCATTCTCTCTCCTCTGAAAGACCAGAGATCTCATGATATAAACCTTGGTTTTAAACTATGATAAACCACAAGTGTTCATTTATAAGACTGGTTTATTCCCTTCCAATGTAGAGAGGTCGTTCACTCTTCCACTGGTGATATGAGAGTATATAGTCTCTTTGTATGATAGTATTATAAAAATGAAGACTGTATTATGGTATTCATGTTCATTCCAATTCTCAAAGTATATTCATTCCTGACAACTCTTAAGTCTTGTGATAATAACTCATTTTAGCCTCAAAATTAGTTATCTTTATATGTTACTTTAACTTTGGGTTTAAGCATAGTAGACCGAGTCGACTATTTTGTATTAAAAATTATTCTTAAATTATGAATTAAGAAAAACAAATACGTTTAGATAATGTCTTTTATTGTAGAAGATTATTTGCCATACACAAAACAGGTTTCAATACACTCAATAGTAATATTAAGTATAAATATGAATACACTACTAAGTCAATGACAAACTATATCAAATTCTTTAACCCCGTTTTCTAACAAACTCAACCAACGACAGAAAATCATAGAAAACGGAAATTTCAGATCCCATAAAATGGGATACTAAAGTAATACGTTATCTTTGATTTTTCTAAACATTGGAATGAGTTTGAAGTACAGATTTGAGATTACAAGTGTCATGATTGTGTAAATTAGTTAAGTTTTCAATAAAAAAAGAGAAGGAAATGGAAAGCCCACCAAGGCCCACCCCTTCCCACCTGGTAACAAGATTAACTAAGCATTTTGTTTTTGAACGAGCAAAGTCACCAGGCCCTTGAATGCTTTACATTTCCTTCTCTTTTGAAATCCTTTATTGAAAATCTTACAGACATTAATGCATTGATAGTGAATTAAATAAGCCAAGAATAGTATGAGGGTTTTTCAAGATAATGTTATAGTATTCTAATTAGTTAATACAGAGCAAGGGGATATCTTTTTAAATCTAAATTTTCGTTTAGAAACAATAATTAAATGATAAATGGTTGGAGGGAGTGGAGACCTCATCAGTCTTATATTACAATTCCACCACGATCGATTACTCCAGAATCCTTTTGCTCTCTGAAAAGCAGACAGGAACCACAACTGCCCCAAAGGATCTCTCTCATCCGTCCCATTTCATGTGCAGGATTGAGTCGGGTAAAGGAGAAGATACGTGCAAACCACTGCCCTGACTATCCTTACTACTCCTCCTAGCAGATATGCAGATCGGACCGAAGTACACATTAACCTTGCACGTGGACCACAAAAAATCAGTTTTGTTCCATGTGTAATACATTCTCAAATAAGTCCCCTTTTGGAAGCTACATGGAGAGAATCTAATTCAAGATTTATTAAAAGCTGAACAACCCTTAAACTAACAGTAGGCCTACCTACAAAGCTGAACAACCCTTAAACTAACAGTAGGCCTACCCACAAAGCTGAACAACCCTTAACCCTGGATAGGTACGGTGGGTCGTTTGCGACCCCGAGCGTCAAAAAAAAACAGGTTTTTCTCACGTGACTCACCCCTGTGACTGAATTTGTGGGTGATCGACCTGCAGGAGGTGTCTCCCCTACACGCTCTAGTAGTGTCCAGATGTGCATTGCTGTAGCTGTACTCCTTCCCCGATTTCTGAGACGCATCGGGGTCGTTCGCGTCCGAGTTTACCCTTCTGAGGTAGTTTGCATAATTATCAAAGTTATTACGTATTATGAAATTGTCGTAGAATGGTGCAACTTGTATAGGTTATCAGTTGTGGAAAGTCTTGGTGGATTGTTTGGCTACCATGTGCATGTTTTTTTTTTTAGTTAAAATGTCGTTCATCACCACGAGGACCATTTTACCGCGAGTGCCCCTTTTTCACTTTTTTTTCATTTTTTTGCCAAGTCATTTTTCCGTAAGATATTGCCAAATAGTGTCGTAAAACTTTTGCTTGTTTAGTGTTGGAAAGTGTGTCTAGATGATCTGGCTACCCATGCATGACTTTGTTTTTGTCAGATACGACGTAGTTATTGGTATATTGGGTATTTAACTGCGGTTACCAATTTCTGTTTTTTTTCAATATTTGTAAAAATTACTACGTAGTAAGGAATTGCCGTATATTATTCATTTTTTTTTCATGTTTATGTGTTAGAAAGTGTGCCTTGATGGTTGGGCTAACACGTGCATGTCTTTTTTTTTATCTGAGATGTCGTATATTAGAATGTCGGGCATTTTACCGCGAGTGTCCCTTTTTAATTTTTTTTAATTTTTTTACCAAGTCATTTTTCCGTAAGATATTGCGAAATAGTGTCGTAAAACTTTTGCTTTTTTAATGTTAGAAAGTGTGTCTAGATGATCTGGCTACCCATGCGTGATTTTGTTTTTGTCAGATACGACGTAGTTATTGGTATATTGGGTATTTAACTGCGGTTGCCAATTTCTGTTTTTTTTTCAATATTTGTAAAAATTTACTACGTAGTAAGGAATTGCCGTATATTATTGATTTTTTTTTCATGTTTATGTGTTAGAAAGTGTGCCTTGATGGTTGGGCTAACACGTGCATGTCTTTTTTTTTTATCTGAGATACCGTATATTAGAATGTTGGGCATTTTTCCGCGAGTGCCCCTTTTTATTTGTTTTGCATTTTTTTGCTTAGTCATGTTACCGTAAGGAATTGGCAAGTAGTGTCGCAAAACTTATATTTTTATAGTGTTGGAAAGTGTTTCTAGATGATCTGGCTACCCATGCCTATTTTTTTTTTTAGCCAGATATGGCGTATATATAAGTATGTGTTCGATTTTCCTGTGATTGCCATTTTTTCGTTTTTTCCCATTTCTTTCAAAATTACTACGTACTAAGGAACTATCACAGAGTAATATTTCATTTATATGTTTATTTGTCGGAAAATATGCCTTGATGGTTTGCCTAGCACGTGGCTGAAATTTTTTTTTTCTGAAATGCCGTATATTAGAATGGCCATTTTTCCACGAGTGCCCCTTTTTATTTGTTTTGCATTTTTTTGCTTAGTCATGTTACCGTAAGGAATTGGCAAGTAGTGTCGCAAAACTTATATTTTTATAGTGTTGGAAAGTGTTTCTAGATGATCTGGCTACCCATGCCTATCTTTTTTTTAGCCAGATATGGCGTATATATAGGTATGTGTTCGATTTTCCGGTGATTGCCATTTTTTCGTTTTTTTCCCAATTCTTTCAAAATTACTACGTACTAAGGAACTATCACAGAGTAATGATTCCTCTAGATGTTTATTTGTCGGAAAATTTTGTTTACTTTTTTTTTTGATTGAATATCATCAAATTTTTTTAGCTAAAATATTGTTTTACATTTTTTTTTTTCGATTTTATTTCCCTTCAAAAAAAATTTTTTGGGTCAGAATTTTAATTTTATAAACGTAAAATAATCGACAATTATCCAGCAACCCACCATACAATTTTTATGCATATCCAATAATAATTAGATTAGTAAATAACACCTTGAAATTGACATACCCTTCCTACATTTCAAGTGGCAGATTAGGGAGTCTGAGTCAGTGTGGTTGGCGGCCATTTTGTGGACATATCTGAAGCGTAAGCTGCCCTATCTATATATATTCTTGTTCCCTATAGAATTTGTGATATTTTGGTATATTTTTACCTGCATAAATATCATATTATATATTAAATATATGTATGTTTTTACGAAATTTCCAAGTACTCAAAAAATTACCTTTAGATATGGCCCCTGATATAAATGTAATTTACAAAATAATGAAGATTTTTTTACATATTTCTATTTTAGGATAACATATGTTTATTCCCTAAAAAAATTAGCCACTTCCTATTTCATTTGGGTACCCAAAAAAATTCATGAAATTTGGACAATTTTTTTTGGCCAAAAAAAGTTACCCTTTTTTTCTCATTTCAGATCTTCACCTCCATGGGTCTGACCTCATCCAAAATACATCAAGATGTGTCCTAAACATTCAAGAATCAATTCCTAAAAGGATTTGTGTATATATGTATAAACTTTTTTTTTATGAATTTTTATGTCAGGTCTTTTTTTTTCTACTTAATTTTTTAAAATATTTATAATAAATAGTTTTTCTGCAGATGAGTAGTATTTATCTTTACAGTTGTTTTAAGCATTCATTGAAGTTTTTTTTGGCAAAAGAAAAAAGGAGGTTACTGCAAAAACTGATTTTTCAAGAATTTTTTTTGGCGTCGGGGTCGTTCGCGTCCGAGTATACCCTTAAAGGGGTGTCCGAGGACCGTACCTATCCAGGGTTAAACTAACAGTAGGCCTACCTACAAAGCTGAACAACCCTTAAACTAACAGTAGGCCTACCCACAAAGCTGAACAACCCTTAAACTAACAGTAGGCCTACCTACAAAGCTGAACAACCCTTAAACTAACAGTAGGCCTACCCACAAAGCTGAACAACCCTTAAACTAACAGTAGGCCTACCCACAAAGCTGAACAACCCTTAAACTAACAGTAGGCCTACCCACAAAGCTGAACAACCCTTAAACTAACAGTAGGCCTACCCACAAAGCTGAACAACCCTTAAACTAACAGTAGGCCTACCTACAAAGCTGAACAACCCTTAAAATAACAGTAGGGCTACCTACAAAACTGAACAACCCTTAAACTAACATTAGGCCTACCTACAAAGCTGATCAACCCTTAGGCTAACAGTCAGCCTATGTACAAAGCTGAAAACCCCTTAAACTAACAGTAGGCCTACCTACAAAGCTGAACAACCATTAAACTAACAGTAGGCCTATCTACAAAGCTGAACAACCCTTAAATTAACAGTAGGTCTACCCACAAAGCTGAACAACCCTTAAACTAACAGTAGGCCTACCTACAAAGCTGTTCAACCCTTAAACTAACAGTAGGCCTATCTACAAAGCTGAGCAACCCTTTAACTAACAGTAGGCCTACCTACAAAGCTGAACAACCCTTAAACTAACAGTAGGCCTACCTACAAAGCTGAACAACCATTAAACTAACAGTAGGCCTATCTAGAAAGCTGAACAACCCTTAAATTAACAGTAGGTCTACCCACAAAGCTGAACAACCCTTAAGCTAATAGTAAGCCTACCTACAAAGCTGAACAACCCTTAAACTAACAGTAGGTCTACCTACAAAGCTGATCAACCCTTAAACTAACAGTAGGCCTATCTACAAAGCTGAGCAACCCTTAAACTAACAGTAGGCCTATCTACAAAGCTGAGCAACCCTTAATTTAACAGTAGGCCTACCTACAAAGCTGAAAACCTCTTAAACTAACAGTAGGCCTACCTACAAAGCTGAACAACCCTTAAACTAACAGTAGGCCTACCTACAAAGCTGAACAACCCTTAAACTAACAGTAGATCTACCTACCAAACAGAGATATTACCCAAGTGTCACATTGCCTAGTACTTATTCCTATCATACACACACACCAACTAATCGAACAGTAGGCCTACTCGATAAAAAATTAGTACAGTATAAAACACACACACACACACACACACACACACACAACTGCCCAGCCCTGAATAAATTCTATTGATATTAGATGCTCCTGAACATTTCTTACTAAAACCAAATATTGAAAAGCTTAAGGAGATTTTGAATGATTTGGAATCATCCTCTCTCACTTTGAAGTCAGTCTTCCTTCAGTGAAATATCTTTGGCTTCATAAACTTCGTATTTCCGATCTTAATAGTCAGTAGATTCTTTGATAATTTGAAAATTTAATTATCTTAAAACGTATTATGTGAAGTAAATAAATTTTGAATTTGAGTTTATAATTTATCATAAAATTAATATCAAAGTTAAAACTTAGGAAACTTATTTATATTAGGCCATTGTGTGGTTTGAAACGGTTATTAACAATGTTAAAAACATCTATGGGTATGATAGTATCCCTCTTTAACTGTTAAATTCTCCGTAATATTAAGGATAGTGGAGGATCTACAGTTATCGTAGATATGGCTCAACTAGTTGGCTTCTAACCAGAATGTCTCCACTAGGCCTATCATGAATACTGAAGACCAAACTTGATTTGAAAAGAATTAAGGCCAAGACTTGCAAAGTGTTTCTATATTTCAATGGGATGAACTAATGGCTTTACTCTTTCATCGAAAAATAATTTCATTTATTAAAAGACTTTTGAAAAACAATCAGAATTGTAAAGTATCTTATTCATTGGGTATCATTTGTAAATATCTTTGCTTATGGCCAAAGCAGAAGACAGAAACTTGTCCCGTAAAAACGAATTGTTTGAAAAAACCTTAAACTTTTCCATATTATAAAAAGAATATTTTTATAACTATATTTAACTCAACACCTTGCCTATCACCTCATCTTAATGTGGCCACGTAAAATGTTAATATATTAAAAGATTCATAAAATAACTATAATTTTGACAATCTATAGATAAAAACAATTATAATTTACCAATCGGGTAAAGTGAGCAATTGATTAAGCTATCTAAAAAATTCTTTAGATTTAATCTATAATTAATGCAAAAACAAATGAAATTACTTTAAATTGATTAACCTGTGGATTTGCTATATCATATATTTAATTACTCATTATGAAAACCTTTAAAATCCACGATTCAACTATGGAATGAATTTAGGCACCAGAATTATTTAGATTATTCTCAAAAAGCTTTGATTTGAAACTTCCCCTTTGGCCAATTATGTAAGGAAACAGATATTGTCTGTCATGAAATATGAATTCTTAGAGCTGCCTACTGAACAAAGTTTACCCTAATCTCGTGATTTAAACTCAATCTCATGATTTAAACTAGAGTGATTTAAACTCAATCTCATGATTCAAACTCAATCTCATGATTTAAACTCAAATGATTTAAACTCAATCTCATGATTTAAACTCAATCTCATTATTTAAACTCAAATGATTTAAACTCACTCATTATTTAAACTATATCTCATTATTTAGACTCAATCTCCTATGATTTAGTAAAATCTAGATTAAATTTATGGTTTTAACCTGAGGTAAAGACACTTACTAACCTTGATTTAACCAGAGAAAACCTAATCTAAGTGTCTCACTTAGGTAACCTTTACACAGATCTATTAAAATCAGCAACCGATTAAACTAATTTTTCACTAAAGACAAAACTAGTAAGAGACACTAACTCCTTTCTATAGACTAGATCCTCCTTCTCTTAACACTTGCACCAGACATCATCCAACCATCCGTTCATTGCTTGTTACAAGTTTACTGATGTACAAGGAATGCATTGTCCTGCATTCATTAATTCCTAAATTCATCCCAAGGTTTAATTTTAAGTGGTAGAGTAGGAACATAAGAGGTAGAGTAGCAACATTAAGTGGTAGAGTAGGAACATAAGTGGTAAAGTAGCAAACATAAGTGGTAGAGTAGCAACATAAGTGGTAGAGTAGCAACATAAGTGGTAGAGGAGTAACATAAGTGGTAGACTCTCTCAGAGGTGACTGTCATGAACCAATGATCAAAAAGTTTTCATAAAGTTTTCCAAAAAGTTTTTCGTATCACATAGTGACAAACTGACCTTTTTCTCGCCCCCTCAATTTACTCAGAGATGACGTTAATATCTACATTAAAATCAATGCAAAAGGAGACATTTGAAAAGTGTATTGTACCATATTATGAGAAAACGATAATCAAACTACCATTCTGTTAAAAGTTAATTCAGCCAATTTTTAATTAAAATCAACCAATTGATATTCAAATCTTTCAAACCAAATCAGCACAGGTCTTCTGTATTTCGCATCGATATGAAAATAATGATACTTTCAACATAACTCGAAAAGTTAATAAATTTCAAAAAATGAAATTGTGGCTTAATGGGGGTGGAATTTGAAACGCTGAGTACATGAAATATTCAAGACATTAAAATCTCTAAAAACTGATTTATCAGGATTTTTCTTATAGTACTTACATAAATTCTGATAATTTGCTTTGAAGATTAATGTACTAACTTCTAGCTTTAGATTACCCTAAGTTACTACACATTTACTCAACATAGACGTAACTTAACTAAAGTTTTAAATAGTTTTAATCAACAGTTTATGACATTAAATATATTAGCATTTAAACGTAAGGGACTTTAGCATAAGCAGATCAGAGTTTATTAAACTTTGTTAATTTAACAGTTTTTGGCTTTAGTTGTCTGGAAAGAATAGTGTAGAAATTATGATATTGTTACATCTGAACAACTTAAATTGTAAATTCAAATCTCAAGTGTCATTAAAATTAAAAGAAATTGGCGAGTTATATAGTTTATTACAATATAACACCAATGTTCTGACTTGATATTTTGTACAAGCTTCAGAGGCTTATCAGATTATGTCTAAGTTTTCTGAACTACAAAGTTTCCTTGCATTAAAATGAATATAACTTCAGAGTGGTTAAGTTTTGTAAATTACTACACAAGATTCATTCCTGTACATCAGTATTATAGTACGTCTATAAAATCTAACCTTAAAAAGTCATACTTCAGTTTGGACCCTTTTACAAATCATGGAGAAATTTAAGAAATACTTAACCAAGAGCAGATTAAACTAAATGAAATTGAAGCCATATGATTTAACCCTGTATAAACATCCCCTAAGCTAGGTTACCTGATCCTGAATTCAACAAATAATGACTTTAATAATCCCTGAATTCCCCTCATCAACATTGGCACTAACTCCCTACTAACAACTAAAACTATACCAACAACAATATATTCAAGAATGTATTACACATTTCTTCTAAAATGACTTACAGCAGTTCTTTATCCCTCCTTTATGTCCTGAACAGAAACAGTAGGAATCAGATATCTTGGGACATTTATAATCCCAGCTGGACCCCTTTTCAGAGAGCTCGGGGATCTCTCAGTGTAATGGAAAGCACTGGATTGCAAGACAGATTCTGTCAACCACTTTTTGAGAAAGTTATCTAAAATTTTAAAACTAAATTAAAATATCTCTACAACCTTTTGATTTTCATTGAAAGATAAAATTGAAAAATTTAGCAATAGTTACTAATTTCACATTATCATTGAAATTTCACATATTCTTGGACAGAATTTAAGTCACTCTCTTGACAAAAAGTTTTTCACAACTCAATTTACACAATAGATGACAAATTTGATATAGTTTGATTTGAAATGACAGTGTATACATAACAGAAACCTGTTCAATTTGACATTATAATCTCCTACAATTCAAGATTAAAGATTTTTAAAAAGTTTTAAACTAAATTTCAAAAATATCTAGAAGCATGAAACATCAAAAAATCAAAATAATTTGAGGCTTTAAAGATCCTTTAACAAGAACTGAATTATTAATCATGACTAGAACTGACAAGACAGAATCTACCCTGACAAGATTTCAAGGAAATCAAATTGGACTAAACATGTTCACCATAGCACACAGAGTCTAGCATTTTGACAATACAACATAACCAAGTTAAGAATCTTCTTCTCTCATTAAACCAGCGAAAGAATGAACGAGTTCCGTACATGGGAAGTTCATAAACAGCCTAAATGAACAGTGGTTCCAGTCAAAAGCAAGATATATACTTCAAGGGTCCTCTGGCCTTTCAGTGGTGAGGAATATGGCAAATACTGATACCAGAAGAGGGAAGGGGACAGATGGGGAGGGAGGCTCAGTCATATGAACGTTCCCTTTCTTTTTTAAATCTTTCCAAATTGGGAGGTGGAAGGATCAAGGAGTGGGAATGGGAGTTCTGAAACTTTAGTTAAGTATTAGAGTGAACAATTTGATTTAAAACCCCGTTTGTAAGATTTCACAAAATACTGTCCTGAGTCATTTAAAAAATCAAAGTTAATTTCAAGGTATGTTCATGTAGCTTAAGAGAAGATGAGGAATAATACTAATTCTAGCCAAAGCCCTACAATTTCACACAGTCATATCCTAGCCCTCCCACTTCCTATCCCTACTAGCCGTTTCACACCAAAGCTCTCCAATCCATTTCACACCAAAGACCTTCTAGCCATTTCACACCAAAGCCTTCCTAGCCTTTTCACACCAAAGCCCTCCTAGCCACTTCACACCAAAGCCCTCCTAGCCACTTCACACCAAAGCCCTCCTAGCCATTTCACACTAAAGCTCTCCTAGCCATTTCACACCAAAGCTCTACTAGCTATTTCACACCAAAGCTCTACTAGCTATTTCACACCAAAGCCTTCCTAGCCCTTTCACACCAAAGCTCTCCAATCCATTTCACACCAGAGACCTTCTAGCCATTTCACACCAAAGCCTTCCTAGCCTTTTCACACCAAAGACCTCTTAGCCACTTCACACCAAAGCCCCCATAGCAATTTCGCACCAAAGCTCTCGTGGCCATTTCACACCAAAGTCTTATTAGCCTTTTCACACCAAAGCCCTCCTAGCCCTTTCACACCAAAGCCCTCCTAGCCCTTTCACACCAAAGCCCTCCTAGCCACTTCACACCAAAGCTCTCCAATCCATTTTACACCAAAGACCTCCTAGCCATTTCACACCAAAGTCCTCCTAGCTATATCACATCAGTCTTCCAAGCCATTTCACAGTGACCAAAGCCCTCTTAGCCATTTCACACAAAAGACCTAGCCTTTTCACGCCAAATTTCTCCTAATCATCTCGTCTGCCAACGATCACCCAAAACTATTCACTATTCTGTATTATCCAGCAATGTTCAATTCCTATTTTAATTCTTAGTATTCAAATCTATACCAACCAACAAATCAGCCTTTTGACCTTCCCAGAAGCACAAAGTTTTAGAACCATCTTTCCTAACCTTAAGTTTAAAGCTTCTCTAACAATATATAATTAAAATCTGAAAAACCATGTACAATAACTTTTTGATAGGCCTATATTCAATAACTTTTTCTCTCATTCATATTATACTCCTAAAATTCTCTCTATACACTAACTTGATATTGAGAGAGAGAGAGAGAGAGAGAGAGAGAGAGAGAGAGAGAGAGAGAGAGAGAGAGAGATTCAACATGGGGATGGAGGATGAACTTTTCATCAAATACTAAAAAAACTGGGATAAGTTTTTATACATATTACAGACATTAAAATATTTACTCTAGATTTTTAAATGTAAGACCAATAGTGTATTTAAACTTTAGATTTCTTCAAATACATTTGCTAGTTATTACCCTTTCTAAAATTTAAACTACAATGTAGGGATCAACTATTTAAGGTAAACTATTGAAACTATAAAAGGGTTTTGTGTTAAGGAACATTAAGCTTATAGGACAGAGAGGGAAATTGAAAAGGCTAAACATGAACACACCTTGAAATAAGCATTTAAAGCAGCTCAATTGAAATACCACAAAGGGAAATAAACTATGTATACTTAAACTTAAACCTCATTTCCATCAACTGAATGTTTTGGGATCGGATAATTCAGTAATCTTATATAACCTATTCATTCCTAATACATTAACACTACAGTTTGAAATTTTTCATAGTAATTTACGAACATGTTCCTATTTCCTGAACTTTATAAAGGATATAGATTACAAGCTAAAAACTATTTTGATATCTATAAAGATTTTCAAATCTTACTATAAATACTCAATTCTTGAAAGTCAAAATTGACAAATAAATTTAGGAAAACCTTGTTTCTAGGATCTCATGATTTGAATGGCCACTGGATTAAATAAATTAATTCTGAAGATATCACTAGACTAAAATTTAACCTAAACAGCTCAGCCTCTACCTGAAATATCCCAGCCGCTACTTGAAAGAACTCCTAGCTGAAAGAACTCCTACTTGACATATCCCAGCCTCTACCTGAGAGAACTACCTGAAACAGCCCAACTAACCCTTTCACACCAAAGACTTCCCAGCCATTTCACAGTGCCCAAAGGCCTCCTAGCCATTTCACACCAGTCTTCCAAGCCATTTCACACCACACTCCTAGCCATTTCACAGTGACCAAAGTCCTCCTAGCCAATCAACATACCAGCCTTTCGACCCTCCTGAAGGCACAACATTTCCCAAACTTAAATTTAAGTTTCTCTAACAATATGCAATTAAAATCTGAAAAAAAAACATATACCTTTTTCTTTCGTTCACAGTCTACTCCTATATTTTTCTCTTTACACTAACTTGAGAGAGAGAGAGAGAGAGAGAGAGAGAGAGAGAGAGAGAGAGAGACTTTAGATTTTCAACATGGGGATGGAGGATGGACATTTCATCAAATATTAAATCTTACAAAAGGAAGTATAAAAAGAGGGAAAAGTTTTTCTACAAATTACAGACATTAAAATAGTTAATCTAAATTTTTAAATGTAGGACCAATAGTTTATTTAAACTTTAGATTGCTTCAAATACAGTTGTTAGTTATTACCCTTTATAAGACTTAAAATGCAATGTGGGGGATCAACTATTCAAGGTATATTATTGAAACATGAAAAGGTTTTGTGTTAAGGAACCTTAAATTTATAGGAATAGAAAGAAACATTGAAAGGCTAAACATGAACACACCTTGAAATAAGCATTTAAAGCAGCTCAATTTAAATGACACAAAAATAAAGGAATTATCTATACTTAAACTAAAACCTCATTTCCATCAACTGAAAGTTTTGGCATCGGATAATTCAGTAATCTTATATAACCTATTCATTCCTAATACAATAACACTACAGTTTGAAATTTCCCCAACTAATTTACGAACATGTTCCTATTTCCTGAAATTTAAAAAGAATATAGGCTACAAACTAAGGCCTGCTTTAATATGCATAAAGGTTTTTCAAATCTTACTAAAATTACTCAATTCTTGAAAGTCAAAATTGACAAATAGAAAAAAAAAATAGCTAAAACTTTGCTTCTGGGATCTCATGATTTGAATGTCCAATCCCACTAAATCATATAAACAAATCTAGACTGAAATTTAACTGAAGCAGCCCTGCCTCTACCTGAAATAGCCCAGTCTATCTGAAATAGACCACCTTCTATCTCAAATAGCCCACCCTCTACCTGAAATAACTCTTCCTTGAAATAGCCCAGCCTCTACCTGAAATAACTTTTACCTGAAACAGCCCTGCGTCTACCTGAAACAGCCCTGCGTCTACCTGAAACAGCCCTGTGTCTACCTGAAACAGCCCACCTGAAATATCTCCTACCTGAAATAGCCCCGCCTCTACCTGAAATAACTCCTACCTGAAATGGCCCATCCTCAACATGAAACAGTCCAACCCCTAACTGAAACAGCCCTGCGTCTACCTTAAACAACCCAGCATCTACCTGAAACAGCCTTGCATCTACCTGAAACAGCCCACCCTCTACCTGAAATAACTCTTCCTTGAAATAGCCCAGCCTCTACCTGAAACAGACCTGCATCGACCTGAAACAGCCCTGCATCGACCTGAAACAGCCCTGCATCGACCTGAAACAGCCCTGCATCGACCTGAAACAGCCCTGCATCTACCTGAAATAGCCCTGCGTCTACCTGAAATAGCACTGCGTCTACCTGAAACAGCCCTGCGTCTACCTGAAACAGCCCTGCGTCTACCTGAAACAGCCCTGCGTCTACCTGAAACAGCCCTGCGTCTACCTGAAATAACTCTTCCTTGAAACAGCCCAGCCTCTACCTGAAATAACTCCTACCTGAAATGGCCCAGCCTCTACATGAAACACCCAACTATCTACCTGAAACAGCCCAGCAGCTACCTAAAAAAAAGCCCTGTATCTACCTGAAACAGCTCAGGCTCTACTTGAAATAACTTCTATCAGGACAACCAAAAATTTGATATCTAAAAGACCTCAGGTTAGTTTACCCAATATTGCAATCTTAGTGATTGACATGGATTTAGATAGACATAAATTGCTTTAGAAGTGAATTTTAGCCATAAATTATTCATTAAAGTAATTTTCAAAGGGAATTTAATCTATGAAAACTAAATTCATGAAATTAAAAATGAAAGAACTTAGGTAAATTAGTAAGCTGGCAATATAACTTAGCATACTGTCCAAGACTTAAAACTTGAACTTAGATACTCAAATCCTCATAGGGAGAAAATGGTGTTCTAGAAGTTCCACTCGCTCTGAAGGACTTTGCCAGGAGAGTCCGGATCCCAAAGGACTGTTCTAGAAGTTCCACTCGCTCTGAAGGACTTTGCCAGGAGAGTCCGGATCCCAGGGGACTGTTCCAGAAGTTCCACTCGCTCTGAAGGACTTTGCCAGGAGAGTCCGAATCCCAGGGGACTGTTCCAGAAGTTCCACTCGCTCTGAAGGACTTTGCCAGGAGAGTCCGGATCCCAGGGGACTGTTCCAGAAGTTCCACTCTCTCTGAAGGACTTTGCCAGGAATGTCCGGATCCCAGGGGACTAATCCATTGTAGTTCTCAATGTCCCTCATCCTTTTGGTTAGAAAGTTTGAAGCATCCTAGGAGAAGGTCATGTTAACCTGAAAGGCAAAAGTGTTAATAGGAACTCACAGGATATAACTAATTAAGATTCATAATGCACAAAATGAGTACCGTTTTCGGTCATTTTTAAAGCAATAATATGTTTTTCATAAATCAGATCAACTGAAAACAAATCAGGACATTTTAAGCCCCAAAATCAGGATATTTTAAGCCCCAAAAGTAGGACATTCTAAGCCCCAAAATTAAGTTATTTTAAGCCCCAAATATGACAAATTCGAAGATAATTTGTATTTTTCCTAACCATACAAACCTTAGCTATTTACAAAGGGTTTACTTTTAGCGCAGCTGAAATGACGAGCCAATAGTTTTTAACGAGGGTTAATTACCCCCGCGCTAGTTAACGGGGGGTGGGGAAGGGTAGCTTGCTACCCCTCCCCCCTCCACACACCGGTGACTTGCTCCACTTCACTTAGAGGTAGGACTTGACTTGGGGGTCAGGGATGGCGGCACATATGTGTAAATAGCTAAGGTTTGTATGGTTAGGAAAAATACAAATTATCTTCGAATTTTTCATTTGTTCCGTAACCGAAATACAAACCACGCTATTTACAAAGGATGACTTACCCCTTAGGAAGGGTGGAAAGTCCCCAGCCTTACTGACTTCGGCTTGCCCGGGGACTCGATCCCTCAGTGAGCAGCACAAGAGAGAGGGAGCCCCTGTACCTCACAGGACGAGTGGCCTACATAAGCAGTGTGAGGAGGAGTGTGTGACTCGTCCTATGAAGTTGACCTTGAGACCTTCAGATAGGAATTCTAGGATAGGACGTTCCCAATACCACCTCGTCAGGGTATGGGAGACGCAACAGTATTAAGCTTAATACTAGGAGCACAAAGAAGCATGGGTTACCTGCAGAGGTCGAGGTCAGCTATGCGAGGACCAGGATGCTGCTTCCCCAAGAGAGGGGAGAATGAAGAAAGAAGTAAGGGTCAGACATACTCTTTCATTCCCGCAGACTAAGACCGGGTAACAACGCCCTCAACCTACTGCTACTTGTCCAAAAAGGAGCCTGAGGTTAGACCAGCTGTTGTGCAGCCACCACAGGGCCGATAGAGAACGTATCGAGGCTCCTGTGGGTCACGTCTTGCAGGTAGTGGGCTGTGAAGGTCATTTGACGCTTCCAGACCCAGCTTAAAGTACCTGCGTCACAGAGAAGTTTCTCTTGAAGTCCAGGGATGTAGCAATACCCCTGACATCGTGGGCCCGAGGGCGACGTGACGGAGGAGGGTCAGGATTCAGGGCATCGTGGATAACCCTTCGAATCCAAGCTGAGATGGTGTTCCTGGTGACCCTCCTCTTTGTCCTGCTTGTTCTCACAAAAAAAGCTCGCACATGAGGATGGACTGCAGCCGTTCTCTTCAAGTAGTACCTCAGACACCTCACTGGGCATAGTAGCAGCTGGTCTGGGTCGTTTGTTACAGAACGGAGACTCGTGATCCTGAAAGAGTCGAACCGAGGATCCGGCACTCCAGGATTCTGAGTCTTGGCCACAAACTCAGGGACGAACCTGAACGTTACCTCCCCTCATCCCCTTGAATGGGCGATGTCGTACGAGAGACCATGAAGTTCACTAACTCGCTTGGCCGAGGCCAAGGCGAGTAGGAAAGCCGTCTTCCAAGACAGGTGGCGATCGGAGGCCTGGCGTAATGGCTCGAAGGGAGGTCTCTTAAGAGACCTGAGGACTCGAACCACGTTCCAAGGAGGGGGTCTCACTTCCGACTGGGGGCAGGTAAGCTCATAGCTACGTATGAGTAAAGAGAGTTCTAGCGATGAAGAAATATCCACGCCCTTCAATCTGAAGGCCAAGCTTAAGGCTGAGCGATAGCCTTTCACTGCCGAGACAGAAAGGCGAATTTCTTCTCGCAGATACACGAGGAAGTCCGCTATTGCTGGAATAGTGGCATCGAGTGGAGAGATACCCCTTCCACGACACCAACCACAAAAGACTCTCCACTTCGCTTGGTACACTCCCTCAGAGGACCTTCGCAGGTGCCGAGACATTCTCTCCGCAACCTGTTGCGAAAAGCCTCTCTCCGTGAGGAGACGCTGGATAGTCCCCAGGCGTGAAGCCGAAGCGAGGCTACGGCCCTGTGAGGGACACCGGAGTGGGGTTGTCTGAGAAGCTCGTGTCGTGGAGGAAGCTCCCTTGGGAGTTCCGTCAGGAGTAGCAGAAGGTCCGGAAACCATTCCGCGTGATGCCATAGCGGAGCTACTAGAGTCATGGAACAGTTGACCGATAGTCTGGTCCTGTTGAGCACCCTTCTCATCAGACAGAATGGTGGGAAGGCGTACACGTCGATGTTGTCCCACCGTTGCTGGAAAGCATCTTGCCAGAGTGCCTTGGGGTCCGGGACTGGTGAGCAGTACAGGGGCAGCTTGAAGTTCAAGGCTGTCGCGAACAAGTCCACAGTCGGGGAACCCCACAAAGTCAGGACTTTGTTGGCTATCTGAGGATCCAAAGACCACTCGGTACTCACTATCTGCGAAGCCCTGCTCAGACTGTTGGCGAGCACATTCCTCTTGCCAGGAATGAAGCGAGCTGATAGTGTTATCGAGTGGGTTTCGGTCCACCTCAGTCTCTCTACTGCAAGATGGGATAGCTGTTGCGAAAAAGTGCCTCCCTGCTTGTTGATATAAGCCACTACCGTGGTGTTGTCGCTCATCACCACCACGGAGTGACCCGCCAGGGACCGTTGGAACTGCTGAAGAGCCAGAAAGACGGCCTTCAATTCTAGCAGGTTGATGTGTAGGCACTTTTCTGATTCTGACCAAAGGCCTGAGGCCCTCTGGTTCAGAACGTGCGCCCCCCACCCTTCTTTTGACGCGTCCGAAAACAGAGTCAATTCCGGGGGGAGGACGAGAAGACTCACTCCCTTCCGCAGGTTCTCGTCGGCCAGCCACCACCGCAAGTCCGTCTGTTCCAGAGACCCCATTGGGATCAGAATGTCCGGGGAATCGGATCCTTGATTCCACCGGGACTTGAGCCGCCATTGAAGGGATCTCATCCTGAGGCGGCTGTTTGGAACCAGACGGGCCAGGGAGGATAGGTGGCCTAAGAGACGCAACCACGATTGGGCGGGGAGTTCTTTTCGCCTGAGGAAAGGTTCCGCCACCCTCCTCAGCCTTGCTATCCGGTCGTCTGATGGAAAGGCTTTGTGGAGATTGGTGTCTATTACCATGCCTAGATAAACAAGTCGTTGGGACGGCTGCAGAGAGGACTTCTCGAGGTTTACCACGATCCCCAGATCCTGGCAAAGATCCAGAAGCCTGTCTCGGTGCCGAAGAAGGGTCGACTCCGAGTCTGCTAGGATCAGCCAATCGTCCAGGTAACGAAGGAGACGAATGCCGTTCCTGTGCGCCCAAGATGAAATCAGGGTGAACACTCTGGTGAACACCTGAGGAGCTGTGGAGAGACCGAAACACAGTACCTTGAACTGGTAGATCTTGTTGTCTAGGCAGAATCTCAGGTACTTCCTGGAAGACGAATGGATTGGGATCTGGAAGTACGCGTCCTTTAGAGCCAGTGTACACATGAAGTCTTGTGGTCTCACCGCAAGTCTGACCGTGTCTGGTGTCTCCATGCTGAACCGGGTTTGTTTGACAAACCTGTTTAGAGCTGAGAGATCGATGATGGGTCTCCAGCCTCCAGTAGCCTTCTTTACAAGAAAGAGTCGACTGAAGAAGCCTGGGGAGCCGTCCACGACCTCCTGGAGAGCACCCTTCTCGAACATGGTCTCGACTTCGGCCTGAAGGGCCAGCCCCTTCGCCGATCCCATGGCATAGAAGCTCAACGACACTGGATTCGCTGTCAGGGGAGGTTGAGATGACGTGAACGGGACGCGATAACCTTGGCCGATCACTGAGACCGTCCAAGCATCGGCCCCGTGTTGCTGCCACCTGCGAACGCAACGCTGAAGGCATCCCCCCACAGGTGGACACGCAGGGGGACTGCCACCCCTAGGCCACCCCTAGGAGTCTTGCCTCCCCTGGAGGACTTACCGCCCCTCTTGACCTTGGCTGGAAAGGGCTGGGGCTTAGACACCACTTTCTTAGCTGCCGGTGCCTGTTTGGGAGCCTTACGAGGCTGTTGCTGCTGTTGTGGCGGGGCTGGAGGCTTATAGGGCCGAGTTGTAAGGGCCCTGTGGAGGAGGGAGTCCGTGCTGGATTTCCTCCACCTCTCAGCCGTTCGCTCCAAGTCTTGAGGCTCAAACAGGCTCTCCCCCAGAAGGGAAGCATGTCGGAGCCTACACACATCTACGGCGGGGACCTTCGGATGGAATCTCTCGGACACAGCATCGCGACGCTTCAACACCGAGTTGGCCCACAGGGTGGTAACCTGGTGCGCCAAAAACTCGATGGAGCGGGTGCCCGAGAGCAAGAAGGTCTCTAGGGCCTTCCTATTGGTCTCCTTGGACAAGTCCTCCGATCGCAATAGGATGCCCAGAGATCCTAGCCAGAAGTCCAGCCACGAAGTGGCCTGCATGGCACACTTAGCGACCTTCTCGTGGTTAAGGATCTCTGCCGCTGAGAACGACACCTGCCGGGCAGAGAGTTTCTCAAGGGGAACTCCCTTCGCCAGCTCCTCCACAGAGTGATGGAGAGGAAGAGCGAGGTTGTGCTCACCCAGGATCTCGAAATACCTCCTCTGCTGAAGGCGAGGAGGAGGGATGAGCTTGTTGCCGACAGTGGAACGACTGGAGGAGGTAAGAAGTGCGAGCTGAGCGTTGGCCCTAGCTCTGGCACTCTTCAGCCCCGAGACCAGGGCAGAGCTGCACTGGTCTTAGGGGCCTTCCGAACGTCAAACACTTCATCCAGAATCGTGTCTTTGCCTTCACGGGGGGCGATGACTGGATCCGTAAGTCTGTTAAGTTGCCTTATCAGGCTTAGGACCTGCCAGAAGGCATGTTCGGACTCTTGCTGTTCTCCTCCCTGCGGGCTGGCAGCTAAGTCTCCTGCCCCAGGAATCTCTTCCTGGGGTGATACGTGGACATTCCCCTGGGTAGCCGTGGGTTCCTGACGAATCCTTGCAGAGGATTTAGGGACGGTCTTGGAATCCTTGGGTTCCCTCCTGGGAGGGATACAGGATCCCAACAACGAGGTTCGAGGGGCCCCTTCCTCACGAGACGATTCTCCTGCCTGAAGCGAAGTCTCCCCCCCTGGTGCCGAGGGGAAGACTACCGCCCCACTGGACTCACCTGAGGACGGAAAGGCCTCGTCCACGGGAGAAGGAGAGAGTACATGTGCAGGAGAAGGGACCGTCGAGACCGACCTCTTGGGAACCAACTTCGCCCTGGGGAAAGTCACCACGAAGTCCACTCCTCTCTTTCTCTTCAGCGTAGGAGAGACAGCCGCTGGTTTGTTACCCTGGCCGGCGAGTGCTGGTTTCATAACCCTCACTAACGCCCGTGCCAGCGGACCAAACCAAGTTTGCTGCTCCAAGGACACAGAGTCCGAAATCCTCGCTAAAGGGAAAGGGATCGGGCGATCCTTTGGAGTGGACACGACGGTACCTGCCTGAAAAGAAGGTGCTGTACTGACCTGTCTTCGTCCTGCACTACCAACCTGTGCTTGGATGGAGGTGATCCCGAGTGCCGTCTAGGAGCACGCGTCCCTGCTGCTACCACCGGCTGTGGAATTCGCCGCGAACGATGGTCGCGCGAGGGCGAATGGTCGCGCGAGGGCGAATGGTCGCGCGAGGGCGAATGGCCGCGCGAGGGCGAATGGCCGCGCGAGGGCGAATGGTCGCGCGGGCGCGCAGGCGAGCGATCGCGCGGGCGCGCAGGCGAGTGGGCGCAAGGGTGGACAGGTAAATGAACACGTGTCCGAGGCGACGAACGCAAGCGCGCGCGACGGCGAGGGATCGTGCTGCCGCGTAGGTGAGGAAGATCGCTGGCGATGTAGATCCACAGGCGATCGATGACGACCTGGTGAGTGCAGTCGCTCAAGTTGGCGATGGCGCGATGTGGTATGTCGACGCACTGGTGTGCGATGGTGAGCAGCATGAGCAGGTGAATGACCGCGTAATGGTAAGCGATGGCGAGCAGCATGCGCAGGTGAATGATCGCGTGATGGGGTGCGATGGTGATCAGCATCCGCAGGAGGGCGATCGTTCAGGGTCGTGCGATGAGGAGCAGCATGCGTAAGCGGGCGATCCTGCAGGGGCGAGCGATGGCGAGCAACATGCGTAGGTGGCCGATCGCGTGATGGGGTGCGATGGTGATCAGCATCCGCAGGAGGGCGATCGTTCAGGGTCGTGCGATGAGGAGCAGCATGCGTAAGCGGGCGATCGTGCAGGGTCGTGCGATGGCGAGCAGCATGCGCAGGAGGGCGATCGTGCAATGGCGAGCGATGGCGAGCGGCACGTGCAGGCGGGCGATCGCGCGATGTCGAGCTAGAAGCTGGCGAACCATGTTCCTTCAGGAGCGTTGGCGAACAACGGCGCGCTAGTTGTCGCTGTTGAATAGGCGATACTAAGATCGCCTGTGCGCGCTGGCCAGCAGGTGAACGCTGGCGAGGAGGTAATCGCTGACGCGTAGGTGATCGCTGGCGAGTTGGTGATCGCTGGCGAGCAGAAGGTCGACGCGTGTCCTGTGAGAGGACAGGTGGCGCGGCGAGTTCACGAGCAGGAACGGGAAGATCACTGGCGCGTTGGCGAACATGTGTTTCTGACACACGCGCAGCACGATGTTGCGTAGCCACAGGACCAGGCAGATGATGAGCAGGGAGTTCAGCAGGAACTAAAGGGTGGTCAGAGACCGCAGGGCGAGGGTCCTCAAATGAGCGCTGACGCTCGGAAGAGAGCTGACGAGCATGAGAGCGCTGGCGAGGGGGGGGGAACATCAGGAGAGCCGACGAGCAGGTGAGCATCGGCGAGCAGGAGATCGTCGACGAGCAGGAGATCGCTGGCGAGCAGGAGAGCGCTTGTGCGCTAGCACTGCTCGCGTAAGGGAAGAATCCCTTAGCCCCGAAGGGACCGTTGCCCGTCGGGTGACGAGTTCTCCAGAAGGCGAAGATCCGGCAGGAGATGGTGAGCGGTCTGCAGAGAGGTTCAAGGAGGGCGAAGCAGTAGGTTGAGGCTGACGAGGAGAGTCCCCCCCCGGAGGACGAAGACCCAAAAAGGCGCCTCTTAGTCCCCCTGTAAGGGGAAGGGAGGCCCTAGTGGCGTAGAGGACGGTGAGCCTTATGGCGGAGGCGGCCTCGGGGGAGATCGTCGGGACCATCGGTCCTCCGAAGGGGAGTCTCCGTCAAAACACTTCCCTCAGAAGGAAGCTGAGCAGCAGTCGAGACCGAAGGACTCACTTCCCCCTTCGAAGGATGTACGGAAGGAGGAGGAGAGCCTTTAGCACCATCACCAGCAACAGCACCTGCGGCGGAAGGCCCAGCCACGTCGGAGGCCTCTGTCACCACGACGTCGACAATAGACAGAGGGTCTACCTCTGCTACCACCGGCGACTGCTTAACAGCGGCCCCCAACGAGACAAGGTCAATAAGAGCGACCCTGGAGGGCAAGCCCTTAAGCCCCAGGGACGATCAAATCTGTAAAAGATCATCACTGGATAAGGCATTATCAATAACCTCCCCCGGAGGAGGAGGGGGAACCGCCTCGCTATGGGAGGCGATGCCCTCTCCCCCCACCGAAGGTCGGGAAACAGAACAAGGGCCTGCGCTCCCACTCGGCCGACTCTCCTTAGGAGGCGGACGAGGGAGAGCTTCGGAGGAGGTTTGGGCGGCGGAAGAAGAGTCCCGAGAACCTTCCTCCTTCAAGGCTAACCCCGGAGGAGAACGGTCTCTCTTGGACTTCTTCTTACGCCGACGGCCAAACCTCTCCCACTGGGAGGCAGACCACTCCCCGCACTCACGGCACATATTCTCCTGGTCACACCGTCGGCCCCGACATTGAGGGCAGAGGGTGTGTGGATCCGTATTAACGTCGACATGAGAGTCCCACAAGGACGGCCGGCAACTCCAGGGCATGTACGCATAATAAAGAAAATAACTGAAGGTCAACTTCCAACCAACACACACGCTGAAAAGAAAAAGCAGAAAATTAAAGGCTGTCACGAAGGCGATGAGCAGACACGTATGATCACCGCCGAGCCAAAAGTGAAGTGAAGCAAGTCACCGGTGTGTGGAGGGGGGGGGGGGAGGGGTAGCAAGCTACCCTTCCCCACCCCCCGCTAACTAGCGCGGGGGTAATTAACCCTCGTTAAAAACTATTGGCTCGTCATTTCAGCTGCGCTAAAAGTAAACCCTTTGTAAATAGCGTGGTTTGTATTTCGGTTACGGAACAAATAAGATATGTTAAGCCCCCAAATGTAAAACATTTTAAGCTCCAAAACGAAGTCACAAAACTTATGATATTCTAAAGACCAAAAGATTATGATATTTCAGTGAATAAGTTAGAATATTTCAAGGCAAAAAAAGAAAATATGGATATCTTAAAAGAACAAATAAAAAAGGTTTAACATGAAAGGTTTTGCCAAAAACAGGTTGATTTTTGTTACAGAGCAAAATATAAACTGGAAAGAAATTATTTTCACACACCAAGGCCCGCCTGAACAGACTCTTAAGTGTCTATTGGAGGGCGAGAAATAAACCCCTAAAAGTAAACGTAAAAAAAGTAAGTGATCAACTCATGTCACACTTAAACGTAAATATAGAACTAAACTCTAAACTTACCCGAGTTTAAAAGCATTTAACAAATAGCATGAGTTTAATCTGAGCTTTAAAACTAACGGGATTTACTACTAGGAAAAAAAAATAATTCAGCCAAAAAAAAAATTGATTTTCTGATTAGTTTGATTGAGTCCTATCACTTAGATTTTAATCTAAAGACTCCCCTTCCCGAAAATAATTCTCATAAAATGGAAAACCAACATCCACTAATACTAAACCTTCAAAATCAGATATTTACAGAGTCCAGCCTTTTATTCTATCTTTGTAACTCTTGTAACTTCACCCTAGTACCAAATGTCACAAAATCTAACCTAGGTTTTAAAAGCACACAACTTTCAAAATCAATTTGACCATCCAAACGAAGTTTACAAATTTGGATCATTGAAAATGGCAAACTTAACTCGGGTCATTCTGGAGACAGGAGACTGAAGACCTTCATCACAATCTTTCAACTTAAGGATCAACATCGTCTGTCTTCACGTCCTCTAGGCTTCGGTGCCATACCACACAAACTGGATCACAAATCTGGAAAGAATTGAAAGGGACAATTCAACAGAATTTTTGCTTTTGCCTATTTTACATCACTCATTTTTCCTAAAATTATTTTGACAAAAAAATGTAAAATTGAAGTTTTGCTGTCCCAAAAAGTAGGTCTAATGGAGACCTAGAATTAAACTATAATTGCATTTACATTTTTCCCTTTACAAAAATGCATTTATTTAATCAAAGCTTACCTACTAGTCGTGAATTAGTAGAAAAAACATAAGAAACATATATTTTGATCAAATACAGCTTAAGTGAATCCTACGAGGCCTATTACTTGTTTCAAATCAAGAAAAAAAAATCTCACTGAATGGAAAACCAATTTCTGGAAATAAAAAGATCTTAAATATCTGCTTTTTACTCAGCATAATCTAATATTGTTCTGTACGTGATTGAGGAACTTCATACCAGCACTAAATGCCAGAAATCTAACCTATCTTCTAAAAAGCATAGAACTTTAGAACGAGGATTTTACCATTTAAGCGAAGTTCACAGTATTAGTTCACCCTGGATGGTGTCGTACGTGACTTGTCTCACACAGAAGACAGAGGATTCTCTTGTAACAATTTCTCAACTTTGTATCCTCTTTCAGTCATCAGTTTCTTATGAATTCAATACCAAGCAAACTGGAGCACAAATCTGGAAAGAATTGAAAAGGACATTTTAGCAATATTTTCACTTTTGCCTACTGTACTTCAACTAGATTTTCCCCAAAATAGTTTAAGATTCCTTCCAAGCTTAAGATACTGGTCACTAGTTGACTATCCAATGTCAACAGCTGAGTTGACCGACAGGCATAAAAAAAAACTATTTAGTTACAAGAAATTCATGTTAGCACGAACAAATACAAGAGGTGTATTTGTTGAAAAAATCACAATTCATTGGTTGTATTAATTAAATTGTCAAAAAACACCACACCTCAATAAAATATTGGCCACAAATGAGGGGTAAAACTAGCACACTGAGTAACATACCTACTGAATTTTTTTGTTTTACTTCACTAGTTAAAATTTCAGTAAAATTTCACAAATCACAAAGATTGTTGTACTGCAGTATAACAGTTATAGATATAGTCAAAGTTATAGTTATAGACTGTGAACGCAGTATGGGTTCATACTTTTATAACATGTATCCCTGGAGTGAACGAATTGGAGGAACAAAAACAAGGGTGGGTGGGGAATGTTTGCTTCAATCTTCTATGCAAATCCAGTAACGTTAGGCGGTCCTGGGATAACTAAAGAAATCTATATATGCTATATAAAGCCAATGCGTGGCTCCAAGAATTGTTAAACTCATTATTATTATTATTATTATTATTATTATTATTATTACTTGTGAAGCTACAACCCTAGTTGGAAAAGAAGGGTTCTATAAGCCTGAGGGCTCCAACAGGGAAATTAGCCTAGTGAGGAAAGGAAAAGTAATTAACAATGAAAATAAAATATTTTAAGAACAATGAAATTAGAATAAATTTTTCATATGTAAACTATAAAAACATAAAAAAAAACAAGAGGAAGAGAAACAAGAAAGAATAGTGTGCCCGAGTGTACCCTCAAGCAAGAGAACTCTAACCCAAGACAGTGGAAGACCATGGTACAGAGGCTATGGCACTGTCCTATCTGCAGATTTCCCAAAAATGGTTTTGAGAAGTTATGTGAACAGATCGTAGCACTATATCCACATTAACGAGTTCACATTTTGGTTATTATAGTACGTTTTAATAAATTACTTTGATTTTATGATTAAATGTTTTATTAAGCTTTAAACCATTACCTAAAGATCCTCGCTTAGGGTGGTGGATCTTCAGACGATTAAGTTTAAGATAGTGGATCTTCAGGTGATCCAAAAATGAAATAAACTTTACCTTTTAAAAGTAAGTTTGGCTACTAAGGATAACGCCAGTCGCGTCTGTCTCTTTCCAAAACCAAGCAGAAATAACTTTGGACAACCGATAACCGATTGTCCGGCTTGCATTAGCCAAACAGTGGACAAGTCCAGTCGTCATTTTCAGTGAAGTGTTATGTTAAAATGACCTCAGAAATACGTCACTAAAGAATAAGGCAAACTGAGACAATGACAAGTTCATCATGAACATTGTCATCACCAGTGTTATTTCCAGGACTGACTATTGAAACTCGCTCTGTTACCATCTCAAATGACAACTGAAGATATTATGATCTTGTCTAACTTATTCTTGAGCTCGTTTACCCAAGTGTTACTGTTCACTACATCCGCTGGAAGTCTATTCCAAGAATTTGCTATTTTGTATGTAAAGAAATTTCCACATTGAGTTGTGGTGTATCTCTTCAATTCCAGTTTGTTTCCGTTACCCCTGAGCTGATTTGAATAAGCTGTAGTTGTTCTTTAGACTATCAGAAAGTTATTCAATCACAAAATGAGAGAGAGAGAGAGAGAGAGAGAGAGAGAGAGAGAGAGAGAGAGAGAGAGAGAGAGAGAGAGAGAGAGAGATTGAAGCTTTCTAAGTGCTTCGATTATGTGGATTTGACAATACAGAAATCATTCAGTGTGATACACTAAATACCTAAGAATGCATACGACAAACAGATCTTGTACATGTAGGTCATGTAGTGAGTAGGGTTACCCTGTGTGATAGGACCTCGAAAACAGCCTTTAAAGTGAAATGTTAAAATTAAACAGTGGAGTGCTAATTACTGTTTTCATAATGGAAGACTCCGCTATTATCATCAATATATATATCAATTCACCAAGGTTCAGTCGTTTTTTTATCTTTTAACACAATTATGATAATTTAACTATTAACATCCATTACTTTGTGTGATACACAAAATACTTATGATACAATAAACTGATTTTGTAGGGCCTGGAGAGAGTAGGGTTCCCCTGCGTGAGAAGGATCAGGAGAACAGAACTACAAGTATAGTAAGCAAGCAAGCAAGCAAGCAAGCATGCAAGTAAGCAAGCAAGCATGCAATCAAGCAAGCAAGCAAGCATGCAAACAAGCAAGCATGCAATCATGCAAGCATGCAAACAAGCAAGCATGCAATCATGCAAGCATGCAAACAAGCAAGCATGCAATCATGCAAGCAAGCAAGCAAGCAAGTAAACATGTAAGTAATTAAGCAAGCAAGTAAACATGTAAGTAATTAAGCAAGCAAGCAAGGAAGCCAGCAAGTAAACATGTAAGTAAGTAAGCAAGCAAGCAAGCCAGTAAACACGTGAGTAAGTAAGTAAGCAAGCTAGCAAGTAAGTAAGTAAGTAAATAAGCAAGCAAGCAAGCCTGTAAACATGTAAGTAAGCAAGCCAGTAAACACGTGAGTAAGTAAGTAAGCAAGCTAGCAAGTAAGTAAGTAAGTAAGTAAGTAAGTAAATAAGCAAGCAAGCAAGCCTGTAAACATGTAAGTAAATAAGTAAGCAAGCAAGCAAGCCTGTAAACATGTAAGTAAATAAGTAAGCAAGCAAGCAAGCCTGTAAACATGTAAGTAAGCAAGCAAGCTAGCAAGGCTGTAAGCAAGCAAGCAAGCAAGTAAGTAAATAAGCAAGCAAGCCAGTAAGTAAGTAAGCAAGCAAGCCAGTAAGTAAGTAAGTAAGCAAGCAAGCCAGTAAGTAAGTAAGTAAGCAAGCAAGGCTGTAAGTAAGTAAGCAAGCAATTAAGTAGATAAGTAAGTAAGCAAGCAATTAAGTAGATAAGTAAGTAAGCAAGCAAGCCAGTAAGTAAGTAAGTAAGCAAGCAAGCCAGTAAGTAAGTAAGCAAGCAAGCCAGTAAGTAAGTAAGCAAGCAAGCAAGGCTGTAAGCAAGCAAGCAAGCAAGGCTGTAAGCAAGCAAGCCAGTAACTAAGTAAGCAAGCAAGCCAGTAAGTAAGCAAGCAAGCCAGTAAGTAAGCAAGCAAGCAAGCAAGGCTGTAAGTAAGCAAGCAAGCAAGTAAGTAAATAAGCAAGCAAGGCTGTAAGCAAGCAAGCCAGTAAGTAAGTAAGCAAGTAATTAAGCAAGCAAGCCAGTAAGTAAGTAAGCAAGCCAGTAAGTAAGCAAGCAAGCAAGCCTGTAAGTAAGTAAGTAAGTAAGCAAGCAAGCAAGCAAGCAAGCCTGTAAACATGTAAGTAAGTAAGTAAGTAAAACAAGCAAGCAAGTTGGTAAGCAGGCAAGCAAATAAGTAGGCAAGTAAGTATGTAAGTAACCAAGCAAGCAAGCAAGCCTGTAAACATGTAAGTAAGTAAGTAAGCAAGCAAGCGAGCAAGGCTGTAAGTAAGCAAGCAAGCAAGCAAGCAAGGCTGTAAGTAAGTAAGCAAGTAAGTAAGTAAGTAAATAAGTAAGTAAGCAAGTAAGAAAGAAAGCAAGCAAGTTGGTAAGTAGGCAAGCAAGTAAGTAGGCAAGTAGGTAAGTAAGCAAGCAAGCTAGCAAGGCTGTAAACATGTAAGTAGGTAAGTAAGCAAGCAAGCTAGCAAGGCTGTAAACATGTAAGTAAGTAAGTAAGCAAGCAAGAAAGGAAGCAAGCAAGCAAGAAAGGAAGCAAGCAAGCAAGCATGAAAGCAAGCAAGCAAGCATGAAAGCAAGCAAGCAAGCAAGCATGAAAGCAAGCAAGCAAGTTGGTAAGTAGGCAAGCAAATAAGTAAGCAAGCAAGCAAGCAAACATGTAAGTAGGCAGGCAAGCAAGTAAGTAAGTAAGTAAACATGCAAGTAATCAAGCAAGTAAACGAGTAAGAAAACAAGTAAGCAAATATGCAAGTAAGCAAGCAAGTAAACGAGTAAGAAAACAAGTAAGCAAATAAGCAAGCAAATAAGCAAGCAAGTAAACAAGTAGGTAAGCAAGCAATTAAGTAGATAAGTAAGTAAGCAAGCAATTAAGTCGATAAGTAAGTAAGCAAGCAAGTCAGTAAGTAGGTAAGCAAGCAAGCAAGCCAGCCAGTAAGTAAGTAAGTAAGTAAGTAAGCAAGCAAACAAACAAGTAACTAAGTAAACAAGCAAGCAAGTCAGTAAGTAAGTAGGTAAGCAAGCATGCAAACCAGTAAGTAAATAGTTAAGTAAGTAGGTAAGCGAGCAAGGAAGTAAGCCAGTCAGCCAGCCAGCAAGTAAGCAAGCAAGCAAGCAAGTTAGCAAACAAGCTAGTAAGTAAGGAAGAAAATAAGACAATTGACGAAATCTGAAGTACATTCTTTCGTTTTATAATCACCAGCATAATGTCCAGAGATTCTGCTATTTTCAATTCATAATATCTGTTCACCTTGCGTAAAAAGGACACAATTTGGTAGTAGGCTGGCTGATCACAGCAAAAAAAATAGTTGCCATATGCAAAATGATACAGCCGGAGGTAAGGCAAGTACATTTGTGTATCAATTTTTTAACATTTAATCTCACTTTTCCCTTTACGGAAAAAAATACCTTTTTTAACCAAAAGTTTCTTTGTACAGTTCACAGCCAGACAACACTAGTCTGTCTTGCCTGTTTCCAGCAAAAGTGGACAAAAGCGTTTATCCCTAAATTGGCCAAGTAAAAAACAAACACAAGGGTTTCTATACTTTGCTGTTAAACATTATATGATACGCCACTGTTGATCACAAAAACTAACAAACGAACATACTAAAAGTTGGTAAATATTCCCAGTAAAAAGTAATTTCCTATTTCTTTTAACATCTTAAATGTTCCGTAAAAATGCTTAGTAAGTTGTCATATTGTTGTTGTTGTTGTTGTTGTTGTTGTTGTTAATGTGGAGCCAAGCACATGGTAGAAGAAAGACAGTGAAACTGGGCTTGGATGACATCAAGAATCAAATTAACAAATAGAGATATGGGCTGAGAAATTAACTCTACAAATAGAAGGGGATCAGTGCAAAGGTTAAAGGAAGGTTTAATAGAAGTGATATTAGATCTGCAATGGTTTTGGGAGACTGACACACTTAGTGATTTCGAAGGCCAAAGATAGAAAAATGGAAATGGTAGAAATATGAATGTTGAAATGGATGTGCAGAGTGACGAGAAGAGACAGGATTAGATATTTTATTATAGACACACTCAAAATTGTAGGGCATCAAAGGCTCAGTTAAAAAGACTAAGTGCTTTGGTTAAGTTTTGCCAACAGAAATTATCAAAATCATAGAGCTTGAAGAAAGAAAGAAAGAAAGAAAGAAAGAAAAGAGAAGGAAGGAAGAAAGGAGAAGGAAGGAAGAAAGGAGAAGGAAGGAAGGAGAGAAGAAAGAAAGAAAGAAAGAAAGGAGGAACAGTAAGTTAAAAGAACATTCAAGTTGTATTGTTTAAAATGTGCAATGAAGACAAGATTAAAAATTAATACAAGTGGCCTTGTGTAAGTAGTGGGAGTTAAGTTTCATATTGAGAGGGCAATTTTATAAACTGAGAACGGTGAAAAAAAGTTTGGATAAAGTTAATTAACATAAAAAAGTGGCCGTGTTGATATTTTGGAAAGTACTTATTGAGATGTCTGTGAAAATGTGAGACGAGAGACATAAGCCAGGATGAAGTTGGAATAGAATTTTCTATACTACAAGCAAATGAATGTATCTTATTAGTGGAGAGAGCAAAGAATGCAAGAATAAAACCTGTTTTAATGATGTTAATGGTTTTAAAGTATTTCAGGTGTTTATTACTTCTTATATCGTTTATTCTCATATTTCCTTTCCTCACTGGACTATTTTTCCCTGTTGGAGCCCTTGTGATTGTAGCATCTTGTTTTCCAACTATGGTTGTAGCTTAGCTAATAATAATAATAATAATAATAATAATAATAATAATAATAATATCAACAACAATTTGGTCTATAGTTTATAGTCTAGAGTTTGCGTCTTTGTTTTATTTGACTTCCATTTTCAGTTTTATCATAACCTCTTTATTTTCTTTGCAAGCTGAGCAAAACGTGGAAGACTGCATGATTTGAAATTAGGGAGAGGCAAGATTTTTTTTTTTTTTTTTGCTAACCGCGGCATTGACAATAGATTCCAGTTATCCTCCTTCCAACTGAACCGTCATCTTCCCAAGCTCCTACTCCCTCCCCACCTTCCCCCCGACCAATTCTTAACTCACCAACTCGACTCTGGTCCTTGAAGAAATCCTTCCCTTCCCGTCCTTAAAGTAAAAAGTATATATCCCAAAAGAAAGCATTAATATTATGATAGTTTATCCCTACACTACACGACTTCCCACAATCTTCCCAAGGAATTTACGAACTTGCTCAAGTATATTATGGAAAATCACAAAGTCGTAAGTTTTCCTTCATAAAAATAAAAATAATTTGTCATTTCTTTGCTGGGGAAAAATCTGTTTTTTTTACGTATCTTATTCAATTTCATTCGAACTCAACGTAACGTTTTCTAGCCCCCAAAAATTTGTTCTCATCATTAATTTATTTCCTTATTTCCTTTCCTCACTGGGCTAATTTTGCCTATTGGAGCCCTTGGGCTTATAGCAATCTTGCTTTTCCATCTAGGGTTGTAGCCTGGCTAGTAATAATAATAATAACAATAACAATAATAATAATAATAATAATAATAATAATAATAATAATAATAATAATAATAATAATAAAAATAATAACAATGACAATAATAATAATAATAATAATAATAATAATAATAATAATAATAATAATAATAATAATGAAACTCCCTCTGTTACGATCTTAAATGACACCATAAGATATTACAATACATGATAAAATGAGCAGCAAGATTGATAACTAGGTGTCCCACCTCGAGAAATGATCACTCCTATACTAATTGAATTAAACTGGCTTCCTATTTAAGCTAGAATAGAGTCTCTGTACAATGACCCAAATTATCAGAACCGGACGTACAAAATATCTAAGAAAATTACTACATATTGGACATCCAACAAATCTTGTTGACACGAGAATAGTTACAGATGGTTTTAATTTATTGGAACCAAGATACATGTCAATTTCCTTTGGTCGCTGCAACCTCACTATCCTTGTGAGCTAAGGATGTGGGGGGGGGGGAGCCTAAAGTCATCAGCAGCCATTGCCTGGCCCTCCTTGGAACTAGCTTGGGTGGAGAGGGGGCTTGGATGCTGATCATATGTAGCCTATATATGGTTAGTCTCTAAGGCATTGTCCTGCTTGATAGGGCGATGCCACTTACCCTTGCCTCTGCCATTCATGAGTGACCTTTAGACCTTCAAACCTTTACTGTAGGCTCTATAGCTTTCAAATATGCAGCCCCATGACTATACAATAAGCTCCCACAAGACATTCGAAAGACTGAAGATATTATCAAAGCTTTCAAGAAGATATTGAAGACTTTAATGTTTTCTAAGTGCTTCGATAATATGTGGATTTGACAATGAACGCGGATTACGATGACTAGGGTTTGAGTCCCGCTCAAACTCGTTAGATTCTTTGGTTGCTGTAACCTCACCATCCTTGTGAGCTAAGGAAGGGGGTGGGGGGTTTGGGGGAGCCTATAGGTCTACTTGTTGAATTATCCTTTGTCCCAGCTTGGATGAAGAGGGGATTGGGGCCTGATCATATATATATATGGTCAGTCTCTAGGGCATTGTCTACTCGATAGGGCAATGTCACTGTCCCTTTCCTCTGCCATTCATGAGCGGACTTTAAACCTTTAAACATCGAAGACGTATTTCTCCGTCTTCCCACCTTGAGCAAAACTACAGGTAACAACCTTTGCTTGATAAACCGAAGACACAGATGAGGAACCAATAGTACTTATAATAAGTGTCTTGCCATACCTAATGAGGTGCTTGAAGTTGTTTGTCGACTGGATTATGAAAAATTAACTAATAATAATTTTATTCAAATGAATTTGATCAGCGATGGTATTTTAGGAATAAAATCGTGTTTTCAAATAGGTTTTGGGACTAAATAAGCTTCTAGTGTTTTAGCAATTATTTTCTTTGAGAGAGAGAGAGAGAGAGAGAGAGAGAGAGAGAGAGAGAGAGAGAGAGAATGTGGCAACATGGCTTCACAATAATTCCATCACGCAATTGAAAATACGTTGACCGTCTCTCTCTCTCTCTCACTCTCTCTCTCTCTCTCTCTCTCTCTCTCACTCTCTCTCTCTCTCTCTCTCTCTCTCTCTCAGAGAGAGAGAGAGAGAGAGAGAGAGAGAGAGAGAGAGAGAGAGAGAGAGAGTGGCAACACGGCTTCACAATAATTCCATCACGCAATTGAAAATACGTTGACCGTCTCTCTCTCTCTCTCTCTCTCTCTCTCTCTCTGAGAGAGAGAGAGAGAGAGAGAGAGAGAGAGAGAGAGAGAGAGAGAGAGAGAGAATAGTCGCATTTATTCGAGCCCTATTAAACAAATATAGGATTAATCCTAAGGCCACAAAGAAGCCAATAATTGAAAACATGGTCCACACCAGGCTCCTAGAAGTCTGGTTCTCATCAAAACCTTAGCTTACTTAACCTGCTCACACAGCGTTAAGACAATTGAACTCATTTGACCGAAAATACAGCTCATTATATTTCCCTGATTTATTTGAGGAAAATTTGCCCTTAAGCTATGAAAAGGCAAAAATCGATTACTATCGATGTAAATGTTAAGAAAGGACTCAACAGAGGTATGAGTTTAATAATAATATTCCCAATTAACCTTTAACTGGTGCTGGTCATTGTTGCTTCTCTCCACCCAAACACAAACCAATTTGAATTTATTAACAAATCCTTTCTAACCTAATACGATCCTCTAACCAACATATGAGAAACAGTAAATATCTCAATGAATATGAAACGTAAATAAATTAAAATTCTGAATCGTACCTCGGTTTCAAAACAAGTATTAAAAGTTCACCAATTGGCCAAACTATAGGAGAGGCTATTTACAGTGGCCAGTACGAGCTAGAGTCTAGACCTCTAACCAAACTCTGAACCGTAAAGAAAGCATTATCACAAACAAGATAATTTAAGTTTTAGGAAAAGCCTAAAACACGAAACTTGATTCAGTGTTATACAATAACAAATGCAGCCGTTTCTAGTCACTGCAGGGCGAAGGCCTCAGACTTATCAATTCATGTCTGGGGTTTGGCCATTCTTCAAGATGGGAGATTTTGGTCTGATTGTACACTGCAAACCAACGTAGTATGGGTGTCCCTGATTAGTGCAACTTTGTTCATCATGGTGATAAGCAAACTCTTTCACCACGTCAAGATATCCCCACTCACAAATGGTATAATTGTTAGAGCATCTCGGCAAAGACTTTCAGAATTAAAACTCCACAGAAGCACTCGTCCTTTATAACAACCCTTAGAAAAGTCAAATGATTTTTGTTGCTGATTTGTTACATCAAAATGATATTGCCTTCAGAAATTTCCACATGAAACTATTATTCTTTTATTAATTATAAAGTTAATTCATTTAAAACAAAATTAACTTATTGCCTTTACATTAAACTGAATAAGGCTTCCTAATTTCAGATTTAAAACCAATAAAAAAATCAACACTGACAACGAGTAGGCCCGAGTTTAGTCATTAACTGATGCTTTGATTACACCTGCCCACTAGTGAATGATAGAAAAATACTGAGTTTAATTCAAAATAAGGCGTATTAATAAATGCTTTCCAAAAAATATTTTCTCCTTAATATCAGAAGTACACAAGAAATTTATCCTTACTTCTTACGATTTTGCCGGAACCAACACATGAAAACTAATAGTAAATATCTACATGTAAATAAATCTAGGATAAATACTAAATTAAATATTGCCTCAGTTAAAAACGAAAGCATTTGACAAACACGACATGTATTGTGTGATACACTAATTACTTTAGAATGTACACGATGAACTGACATTGTAGCCTAGGTCATGTGTGACAGGACCAGAAAAACCTAGGAGGAACAGCCCTCTAAGTAAAGCTCATGTATGAGAAGCCATTTACAGCCACTGGATAAACAGATTCTCACCCCACACAAAAATAAAGAACATTACCCGTATACAAGATCCATTAATATTAATGTTTAAGAAAAGTCATGATTATTGCCAGATTAGCAACTCATGCAAGTGTGTATTTCGCCTAGAAACACAAGTATGATTTAACAAGACATACTAAAAAGTTACTTTAAATAAAGATTGCCATTGGCTACATTACGCAATTGTGGAACCAATGCTCAACCAGTTTGAGTCGTTCTTTACCACAATTTCAATTGTGAATTATCAATTAATAAGAAATTGTTACACCAAATTAAATTATAATCATGATTTATATATAGCATCTTCACTCATTTTAACAAGGTTAAAAAGCAGAACTGGTTCTTTATAACCACTACTAAAGTCAAAATATATATGCTGACAATTATTGCAGTGTTAAAGTCACGCCGTCGATTCAAATTATCTAATTCACAAAGGTTGAATTTATTTTGCATGAATTAATTTTACTAAGATAATTACCTTCAGGGGGAAATTACTGGCGGCAATACCCTTTTGATGACACGAATCTGTTTATTAGTGATCCTCATTATTGCATGAAATATCAATGCATGCAATAATGAGGATCACTAATAAACAGATTCGTGTCATCAAAAGGGTATTGCCGCCAGTAATTTCCCCCTGAAGGTAATTATCTTAGTAAAATTAATTCATGCAAAATAAATTCAACCTTTTACCTTGATCACTTTCAGATTGAAAACAGACTTTATTTGAAAATCCACTGACGAGTAGACCCGTCCTCTTAAACGAAGAACAAATATACAGAAAACCAGTTCTGTCTGGTTGGTCAAAACACATGTAAGGAACCCCATCCCCCCTTACAAAGTTAATTAGTCATTACTAATGGAATATGAGAAAGAAAAAACGAGAGTTGCATACAAAATAAATCTTTTCTATAAAGGTTTTCCCAAGAATATATACTGAAAACTTAAATAAAAAGCTGTGTTCCTACATGGGCTTTTATCACGGTCATTTCCTACTTTAATTCAAACTTAATTTCAATGTATTAGTGGTATAGAGTCCATTAAAGATAAAAACTAAGCCTCTTTTTCTACCAAACACTACTGTGTAAATTACATGTGCTGAGATGACTGACATGAGGCCGACTTAATCTAAACTTACCAATAATTTATATCTTGGGATACACTCCCGAATATTTAATATTAAAATGGATTTGATGCTTACTGCCTTCCAGTATTTAGTTGAGAGAGAGAGAGAGAGAGAGACAGAGAGAGAGAGAGAGAGAGAGAGAGAGAGAGAGAGAGAGAGAATATCTAAAAGAATGCCTGAATAAATTAGAACTAGAAACAAATGTTAACATAAGACATATGAGTGACAAACATAGGCTATCTGAACCAAGAACAAATAGTAAATTTGGTGAAAGGGCTTTTAGCTACTGTGCGCCTAGACACTATAATAAACTGCCAACTGAAATGAAGGACCTAAAGGGAGCAATTGAATTTAAGAAGAAACTAAAGACATTACTTTTCATAAGATCATATGATTTGGAAGATGCTACAATCAAAGAATTGTATAAGTTATAATGAAAATGTTTCGTTAGATGATTGATATGGACCCGCCCGAGAAGTAGTTCACTCGACTTGAGTGGAGGGTTGGTTTTAAACCCAAAACAAGTAAACAAGTGAGTAGACATCTGTCATATTTCAAGAGAACTATCCCACATCGTGGAGGTAGAAAATCATATATAAACAAGAATATTTACGAGTTTTTGAGCTTTTCCAATATGCGTCTCTAAGTGCACATCAAGCAGGTAAAAAATCGTGTAGACACAATGATATTTACAAGTTCTTGATCTTTCAATGATTGTATCGCAAGTCCCCACAAGACACCCAAAAGACTGACAATAATATTAAGGATTTTCAAAAGAGGTTGAAGGCTTTTTTTTTCTTTTTTTATTCATGGAATCTTGTGGTACCCTTCTCATGGAAATCAACAGATTACGCAATACAATACTCTAAATACTTAAGAATGTATATGACAAACAAACTTTGTAGTCCTTCAATGAACAGGGGTGTTTCCGTGGGGTACAGGACAAGGAAACAACCAATAGAGTAAGTTGAAGCAATAGAATGACTGCTTTTTAGGTATTTGAATCAAAATAAATTTTCGGGGAAGTATTTAATATATGGCTAAACAGCAAAGTGTCTACTGTAAATTACATTTCGATACCATCGTCACAGACACGAATTTAAATTTTTCTTTGCAAATTCCCAGGACACACCTGCTAAATTGCAAGTTGAGCAAAATCAACAAAATAACAACCTATTCCCAGCATCATTGACTGAAAAAGTCGAGTCATTGGATTCTCTTTCGAAAAAGATTGAATCCTTTTGATGAAGGTTCAACACTTCTTCTAATGCATTCTTTACGAATTTCTACGTCCTCCCGAAAACATATACAATCAACAACTTACTTTTCCCCATCCTGTGAATAATACAATTCATTAATACTCTATCTCTTCCCAATTCATGATTTCCCTGAGCTTTCAAGAGCAATAGGTATAACTAAAGTAAAAAGTTCCACCCACTGCAGTGGTTTCTCTATGCTTTATAATACCTCACATATATCAACTCCGATCTTATGTCACTTACGATTTGAATCAATAAACAGTGTTACTACAAATGAACCCTCCTTAACGAAGGTATAAAGCAAATTATATTTCCCTGATGTATTTGAAGAACATGCCCAAACACTCTCCATCTAACCCTCATCATAATCTTCCCAAGAGAGATTAGTTCACCAAACGTTCAGCTGGGCTCCACAAGGCATTAGATGAGTTGGAAGACCCAGACCTACATGGTTGAGGAATATGAAGAGTGAAGTCAGAGGTGATAAAAAGAGGAGAGAGATAGAGACGACTGGCGAAATCTAACCGAGGCCTTTTGCGTCAACAGGTGTAGGAGATGTTGATGAGTATGATGTATTTCAAGACATTTTGCGTTTAAGATATGAAAGAGCAAAAATCGAGATTTAACAAGAAATTTAGAAAAATACTAGCCTCGCTTACTTTCAATTCGGTGTTAGTGGAATAATGACTCAACTGGGGTATGGATTTTGTTATCTAAGATTAGGAATTCCAATTAACGATCATGGTGTGGCCTCAATTTTACCTGGTGTAGTCTATAGATGTCCACCTAATACCCAGGTGAAAACCCATCTGAATTCGTTAATAAACTCTGGCTAACCTACTACGAATCTGCAACCAACATATGAAAATTAATAATAAATATCGCAATGAACATAAAACGGGAATATATACTAAAGCTAAATCGTATTTCAGTTTCAAAACCAAAACGAAAAGTATTGAAAAATCACTTATTGGCCGAACTAAACAACATGACATTTACAATCATCAGTACGGGCTAGTCCACACTTTAGACCACAAACAAAAGCATTGTTATAAACAAAGGCAATTTGTGAATATATTCTAGATAAAACCATTATTATTGCAGGATGAGCAACACATCTGAGATCGCCAACATAACCCATGAACACAAATATGTGATTCAACAAAGACACGTACTATTGAATTCTTCAATTGTGGAACCAATACTGAGATAACACTTTTCGATTAGTTTTGTACCGCATTACCAAATGTGAACATTCAGTTCATTACTTATCCCAGTATCTGTACACTGTCAAATTTGTACGTCAAGTTGGATTAACATTTACAACTGTTATAACATCTATATAAAAAAGTGTCTTTTCAAGGTTAAAACTCAACAGAAGCATTGTCCATTATAACCACCTTGAGCCAGGTCAATATTTTTGTTGTTGGTTATTCTAGATCAGTTAAAACAACACATTTCTTTACACAGAAAATACTTTTATATCAAGATACTTTTTTTTTATTACTAAACTCTCTCATCTTGCCACAACCACAAACATTGACAAAAATCGAAACAAATTACATATAAATTATCGCACCTTCGAATAAAGTTTTAGTCCACTAATGGTCAGACAGTATTGACGTTTTAAGCAATCAACAGGATGTTGCTGCCGGAAATGTCCATATAAAACTACTTATTTCTTATTTAAGTGATTGAAAATTAATAAATGTAAAACAAAATCAACTTATTTCCTTTATATGAAACGAAGATAAGGCTTCCTATTTTCATATTAAAAACTGATTTTCTTTCAAACTTCACAGACAACAAAATACAAATATTTAGAATACCAATTTTGCCTGACTGGTCGAAAAACAGACAAGAAAATCTCCTCTCTTTAATTACACTAAGAGTTTAGTGAATGATAAGACATCATTGATTGGAGCATAATAGAAAATAAATCGTATCAATGAATGCTTTCCTAAATATATTTTCTCATAAATATCAGAATAACACAAGAAATTCGTCCTAACTTCTGACGATTACGTTACCAACGTATAAAAACTTGCAAGGAAAAATGCGATACCTAAATCGTGGCCGTTTGAAAATGAAATAATTTGAAAATAAACATGAACCGTGTTTTATGCAAAATTAGACACTATATACAATAAACGGACCTATGTATGAAAAGCTATCTATAGTATCTAGTTAATTAGATTTATGAATTTTTCAGGAAAATTCATGTTTATTAACATATGTAATAATAATAATAATAATAATAATAATAATAATAATAATAATAAATAACTAATAATAATCGTAGCAACAACAACAACAACAACAACAACAACAATAATAATAATAATAATAATGATGAACAAGTTGTGCAACTCATATCACCTAGAAACGTAAGCATGATTTAACAAAGAAGTACTCTTGAATTCGGTTCCTAAATTCTAATTTGAAATAAAAATTGTCACTGCTGTATGATGTCACAGCCTACATTCCACGATTGTGGAATCAATGCTCAAAAACTTTTGCGTCATTCTTTCCTACAATTTCAAATGTGAACAGTCAATTCATTAAAAATATGTAGGCCTTTAAACTAACATTATAATTGTTGTAGCATCTCCAATCATTCTCTCATGGTTAAAATACAGAACTGATGCTTTATAACTAAAGTCTAAATATTTTTGCTGATAATTATTGCAGAGTTAAAGTCTCACCTTCGATTCAAATTGTCCAAATCCACAAAGTATTAAAGACAGCATCGACATTTCAAGCAATCATGGGATCACTAATAATCACTTTTTTCATAAAGAATATTGTCGCAAATAAAGCTAATCATCATTTAGTAACAAAATTAATTAATACAGAACAAATTCAACTTAATACCTTGATACTGAAGGAAGGCTTAGTATTGATCACTAAATAAGGCTTTCCATTTCCAAATTAAAAACTGATTTTTTTTTTCTTCAAATTTCACTGACAACGAGTAGGTCCGTCCTCTTAAACGAAGAGCAAATATCCAGAAAACCACTTTTGTCTGGTTAGTTGAAAAACACCCTGCCCCTCCCACTTACGGTAAGAGTTTAGTCAATAACTAACGAGGTAATTATTGATGATAGTTTAATACCAAAAGTTTCAATAAAGGTTTTCAAAAAAAATATTTTTTTTTTCAAAAAAAAAAAAAAAAAAAAAAGAGCCGTGTTTCTACTTGTGTTTTTATGACGGTAATTTCCTGTTTTAATTTAAACTTAATTTCAATGTATTTATGGTATAGACTCCCTTAAGATCAAAACTAAGCCTTTTATTATTATTATTATTATTATTATTATTATTATTATTATTATTATGTGCTAAGCTACAACCATAGTTGAAAAAGCAGGATATGCTATAAGCCCAGGGGCTCCAACAAGGAAAGTAACCCAGTGATGAAAGGAAACAGGGGAAAATAAAATACAGTAACAACATAAAAACATAAAATAAAACCTTCCTATAAAAGTATAAAAACACTTAAACAAAACAAGAGATAGAATAGTGTGCCCGAATGTACCCTCAAGCAACTTCTACCAACCACTATTGTGTAATTGTATGTGCTGAGATGATATGAGGCTGACTTAGTCTAAACTTACAAATAATTTATATCTTGGGATACACCTCCGAATATTTAATATTTCAATGGATTTGAGAGAGAGAGAGAGAGAGAGAGAGAGAGAGAGAGAGAGAGAGAGAGAGAGAGAGAGAGAGAGAGAGAGAGAGTGTGTGTGTCTGGGAGTAACCTAATTGGTGGGCTTTGGCTGATACTGCTAGTTGTCAAACTAATGTAAAGTGAGACAATGGTTGTTTCTTAAAAGCAAAATGATTGTATATATTCGTGTCAAGGATTGTATGCATTTGTATTCAAATGAATGATATATGGGTATTTATACAGCATGTATATACCAAATTATAACAAAGAATTAATTCTGTGTATTAATAAAATAACGATTCTATGAGAATGTTGAGTCGTTCACTGAATTATATTTTTTCGTCAACTAACGAATAACTTTCCAACACACATCACCTGAAACTCTCGTTTCTTAATTACACTTTTGCAATGCAAATAATTTGCACAAATCACAGTTTTCACTATAGTTTACACCATCATATTCACACCTTTTAAAATGTGAAAAATAATATCTAATCAAATTTCTTATCAGATTGAATAAAAATATGTGATTAAAATGTTCTGTTGTTTTTTTAATAAAACATTGAGCAGATATCAAAATGATACGACCCTCTATTTTAACCACCGGAACAAAAATTCCATAAAAATTGACATTTGATTTGGTTTCTAAAATCTAGGCCTACGGCTATAGGGATTATTATTGTCTCAATTCATTCTTATAGTAACAACTCCAATTATAGATGGTTATAGATTCCTTAACTGGAACTATAACCACACAACGACTACAGTTATACACCATCTCATTAATTGAAAAGTTAAAGCCACATCTAGAAACAATCTCATTTAATAACCTTTCAATAAACAAATGAATTACCACCACAAGTTCTCTTATAAAGTTTCTTCACCAATAAAAGACCCTTAAAGAAATTCGATGGTTTAACACATAGAAACCTACAGCACCTACAAGATATTCGAATCTCCAGTATTTTGAGTCATTAAAGATACCGCGAGAACATGATAAAATCATTAAAACGCAAAATTTGTCCCTTCTTACCTAATAAATCCTTCACTGTTTGCAGGATGACAAGTTAAAAGACGAGAGTCACAAGACTTGGTTCCTTCTTCCTCTCTCTCTCTCTTTGTCTGAGAAATGAATCTTCTTCTACAGTTTACAGTCAGGAACATCCCTAGACAATCCCTAAAAGTTCCCCAGACCAGAAGTCATTTCTCCGGGCATTTTCAACACAATTAAGTTTGCAGTCTATTAAATGCTGTGCAGTGTACTCCTGTACCTTCTGTAATTATAATCTATTCTGTATTCATTTTTAATTATTCCAATTATGAAATACCATACAGTATATTTTGTTTTATTAATGATTAATTTGTGCTGCTCTGGTTTCAGTTTGTGCTCTGAAAGATATATTAATAGAGTTCTAATTGTAATGAACGTCATACCATAGGAAAACAATAAAACGTAATTAAGTCATTCACTTTCATTATAAGTCTCAATGAAGACTGGATAATTATTCATGAGTATTTAGATAATGATTTACATTTACCAGATTTAAGGGAGCTCCTACACTCAATGTCCCCAAAAACCTTTAAAAATTCCGAGTTTTGGGGACAAATTCCACAAAAATTGTCCCCCTGGTTAAAGAATTGCTTTCAACCAATCAGAGACCTCCACCATAGCCTGCGTTCTATAGCCTTTTCATTAGCTAAAATTATAGTATTTTGCTTAAGATATATTCAAATGTTCTTCTAATAGATTAATTTAATTATAATAGGAGTTCAGAAGATATTCATATGAATTTAATTTAATATTTAATTGATATACAGTATACAAGTGAGATTTATAAGCAAGTTACCTCTAGATCAGGGGCCTTAAGAAAAAGAAAACGATAAAAGTTTTTATTTAGAGAAAACTTTGTTTAAGGGTAACTATAATATATTCAACGACCACGAATATTTTTTCTATGTATATATAACGTCATCTTGACAAATTTCATACGTTAATGCCTCTAATAATATTATATTCCATAACTTATATAATTGTGTGATATAGAATGAGTAAGATTTACTCGAGAATAATAAAAATATCACCATACACTGAAAGTAGATAGTATTTTAAGATCTAGGATTTATAGTTTGGCTATAGACTCCATTTAACTGTTTACAAATATTACCTTTTAAATGAAGGGAGATGTTATGTAATTACCCTTCTGATTGAGGGTATACTCACAGTACGTTGCTGGTCGACCTGTCCTGGGAGAGCCCTTGCTGTGACACTTTGATCTACGCTAAAGAAAGACCATCTGCTCTCCAGCCTCACCTCTCTCTTTTAATTTTCTATTAAATTATATAATGTCATATCAAAAAAGACACTCAAAACCAGCAATATCTAAAACTAAAACCTTTAGCTACAATTCCATAAAATTTCAAGACTGAAAATCAGCCACGTTTAAAATCTAGACACAAGACATCTAAAATAAAGATCCACCAATCATGAAATATGTGAGTGAACACACCAACAAGACAACACTCAACCAAGCAACAACATTTAGATCTCAACATTCCCAAAGCGACCTGTACGAAATACAGTAAGCAACTGTTCACCTGATAACCCCCTCTTTGTTAGGCAATTAGCAAGTTGGGATGATCATGGTAACCAGTCGACTTGTTTTACGTCATATTTTAACATCTCCTTTATTGCCCCAAGATCAATTCTCAATCTTCTACCACTTACCAGTATGGTAGAATAAATAGCCTCCACCATACTTTTATTATCCACATAACCGACAACAGGAACTACGGCACTGGTGTCAATTTTCATCAACATTGATCTAAGGTAAAGTGCCTCCTCCATTCCTTCCAACAACGCTAAAGTCTCAGCTGCCAAGGTCGATCTAACTACCCTCTTTATCTTCTTTGCATGCCGGGTAAGAGGACTTGATCTATTCCCAGCAGTAATAAAACTAACAATCCCCAAAGAACTACTAATCCCATCAGGTAAATTAGCTGATGATGCATCAGTAAAAACATACAAAGACCAAGGATCATCTATGTGTGGGAACAGAATATAAGACTCACTCTCTTGTAGCCTTCTCAAAACCTTTCTAGCTTTAACTAGATCCTCCACGGTTGCATGATTTACTCTAGTCGAAAGATTCACCATATCGAAAGCCATATCAGGTCTTAAACCCAACACAATCCAATTGATTAAACCTACAATAGACCGATAACTTGTCTTCTCAAGTGCTGAAAGTTCCGAACCCCTTTGCGAAAGCCTTTCTTGATCTAATTGCTCCATCTCCACACTATCTACATAACTACTTTGATCAAGCAAAATATCCTGTTTACTTTGCACTATTCTAAAACCGACATAAGAAAAATTACCGCCCTCCATCCTACCGGCAAGAAAGCTCTCTCTCTCAATGGCTCTATAACTTCCTCCCTAAAAACACTCGTAGATGCATGCAAAAAAGTCATCTATGTGAGTAACCAAAATGCCCTCAAGTTTTCCCTTCCCGGACAATTTGTGGAATAAACTTGGCTCAATAACACACGGTTGACATCCTAATCTTTGCATCTCCTCCCTAACACTCAAAGAAAATTGTCTGGAAGCATCCCTCAAACCATAAAGGCACTTTTATAGTTTCCACACCACACCCTCCACTCTTACCTCACAAGGAGGATGAATGTATACATCCCGCTCAAGGTCCCTTCCCTGAAGAAAAGCGGATTTAATATCCGTAGTTTTTATTTCCCACTCCAAACTAGCTACCACTATCACAAGCAATCTGATGTCACTCTTACCCACTGTTGGGGAATCACTCTGAAAAGTACTTTCTTCCTCAAAACCCCTCGCCAACAAACGTGCTTTTATCCCAGAATCCTTCCTAGTCAGAACCCACCTGGTTGAAATACACTTCTGACCCCAAAAAAGGTACCTCCTCATAAGTGCCAGAGTCACATAGTCTTTTCAACTCCGAATGTTTTGCTTCCTGACACTCCGACGTGTTCTGTTCGGCTTTAGAAAGTTGTAGCATATATTTTCCAACAATCATTCTCCTGCATTCAAAGTCTAATTTTAGGAACTGAACGATTCTCACTTTCATTTTCTGCTCCAACTGGCACCTGTGACTGCACCTCACTGCTTTCAGCCCCATTACCAGTAGTATCGGCTTCCCTCAAACGATGAGCAAACGATGTCAAGTCTCACTCCACATCACCATCACCATCTAACCCCGCAGCTTTATTACTTATGTTCCCAGCACCATCAGGTTTAAATTCCCCACTGAACTCCAACCCCTTCTTAATAAGTCTATTTGGTGATACTCTAACAATTGCACCCCCATGCCTTACAAAGATCAACCTACCATCCTGACAAATCACATTCCCAGGTCCAAGCGAAGGATCATGACCCTCCCGTTTATAAAACACACAATCACCAGGCTGGAAATCTTGCTCTGCCACCCTTACCTTACTCGCCAGGGCCCTTCACACTCTCTCCTCGACTTCTGTCCGTATGAAGGCCTGCCTAGATGAATGTAGACCACTGAGATGCCTAGCAAAAACCTCACCGGTGGTCTTGCCCTCCAATGCAGGAACCTTATCAGTCATGATGTTTGGAAGGTTAGGGTTTTCCCCAAAAACCAAGTAGTGGCTGCTAAAGCCATTCCACATCTGGAGGGAATTTCTTGCCATATTTGACCACTTCAACAACACATCTATAAGAGTTCGAGGATATTGAACTTTTAATTCAACAAACATCATGTCAGTGAGTGCATGTATTCGCTCACACAACCCATTCTGAAACGGACTTTCAGCAGCTGTTATGTTAATCCTCACATCTAAAACTGAAGTTACATCCCCCATCTCATCTGAACTGAATTCCCCACCATTATCATGCAATACCCCCTCCATAACCCCAAAAGTTCCCACCCAAAGTTTCATTATCTGATCAATCACATTAGTGGTTTTCTTCCTATCTATGAAAGCCGACTGTGTGTATCGAGACCACATATCTATAAGATAAAGAATCCATTTTCCCTCCTGCCAATGTTTCAAATCCATAGCAACAACCTGATTAATTTTTTTTGCCCTGGGCAAACCAACCACTGGTCTAGGTGGAGTTCTCTTAAATTGCTTACACAAAACACAGTTATTCTCAATTCTCTCCAAATCATGGGCATACGGTTCCCGCCAAATCCCTTCATCACTCAACAAATGGATTTTGACGTAGGAAAAATCTATTTTTGGGTGAGATAGCCATGTCGTCCTGATGGAAGCAGCTTCCTACTGTATAATAATTCTATGATGCCCTCGTTCGTCATCTGATGAGTGATTCCTTTGTTCGCAGCGTTTTCCTGCTTCTCAAATTGACATCATTATAAAGAGGAATACAATATTCTCCTGCACGCGAGCCTGCGCATCACAAGGAATGACGTTCGGCAAGGTTGCCATCGCCTCATTCCCCTCCCCGCAAGCGCATACCACCGCACATTGTGTGAGAAGGGAAACTTGCAGAGGGGTTCAGGATCCCAAAGCTACCAAAGGTGAACCCACCTATTCCAGTGACTCCTCCCAGGGATCCTTCAATCCCTTTCCCTTCAGGGGGTATGTCTGACAATGCATTTGTTAGCCAACAGCCCTGGTTCAGTGCCCCTATCAGAGCCGTAACTCAGGCTTTCAAGCCTGTCCTGTCTGATCTAGGACATGGAACAATGGCTTCCTCTACCCCTTTGAAGAGGAAAAGAGGAGTTCCGCACGCGGTCACTTCCCCGAGGGCGAAACTGACTCCACTCAGACCATCGAGGCAAGTTCCTCCTATTCCTCAGACTAACTCTCCATCCCTTTCGGACAAAGATCTCCCGTCACCTAGGGAACCATGCGAAGAGAGACTTTCCCCCATCACACCAATGGAGGAAATCTCTCTTCACGCCAAGAGTTCCTCACAGTCTGAGAATAGAAGGGACATGCCACACTCATCGATGCTGGAGTCTTACCTCCTTCCCCGGAAGGAATCTAAAGACTCCAAAACCATGCCAAAGTCCTCCATTAGGGCTAAGATGGAGCTAGCCAGCCACTCAGGGAATGTCCGTGATTCTCCCTAAGAAGAGCCTTTGGGGATAGAAGGAGACTTTGCTGCAAGTCCTACAACAGCAGGAGACCAGCAGGAGTCAGAACATGCATTCTGGCAGGTTCTGACTCTAATGAGGGTTCTCAATGGGTTTTCCGACCCAGAGATTCCCCCTCGAGAGGGCAAAGACACGGTCCTAGACCGCGTCTTTGGTACTCAAAAACGCTCTTAGACCAGTGCAGCCCTGCCCTGGTCTCAAGGAGTGAAGAGTACCAGGGACAAGATCGCCCAGCGGCTCTTCGAGATGTCGTCCTCCAACCGTTCCGGTACCACGAACAAGCTCCTCCAACCTCCTCCCGTAGAGCAGAGGAGGTACTTTGAGATCCTGGAGGAGCCTTGTTTAGCTCTCCCACTTCACCACTCGCTGGAAGAGCTAACCAGGGGAGTCCCTCTTGAGAGAGACTCCAACCGGCAGGTCTCGTTCTCGGTAGCCGAGATCCTCAACCAGGAGAAAGTCGTGAAGTATGCTATACAAGCTACTTCGTGGCTTGATATCTGGTTGGGGACCTTAGGTACCCTGATATGATCTGAGGATTTCTCCAAGAAACGTACGAAAGCTATGGAAACCTTCCTTCTCTCAGGTACTCGCATGATCGAGTTTCTTGCCCACCAAGTCTTGAACTTGTGGGCAAATACCATCTTGAAACGTCGGGATGCAGTAGCTCAGAGATTCCACCAGAAGGTCCCTAGCATCGAGATTAATAGGCTCAGACATTCCTCCATAGAGGGGTCTCTTCTGTTCGAGCCTAAGGATGTGGAACTTGCCGCTGAGAGGTGGAGGAAGTCTCATCCAGACTCCCTCCTCCATAGGGCTTTAACGTCGAAGCCTTATAAACCTCCAGCACCACAGCAGTCCCGTCCAGACAAGACCACAACGATGACAATAACTGCAGCGAAGACAACGGTGTCTAAGCCCTTTCTTGTCAAAGACAGGAACCATTACGCCAGGCATTAGATCGCCACCTAACCTGGAAGACGGTGTTCCTGCTAGCTTTGGCCTCGGCCAAGCGAGTCAGCAAACTTCATGGTCTCTCATACGACATCGCCCCTTTCAAGGGGATGGGGAGAAGTAACGTTCAGCTTCGTCCCCGAGTTTATTGCTAAGACTCAGAACCCGGGAGTAGCGGATCCTCGATTCGACTCTTTCCGGATTTCTAGTCCCATTACTGTAACAGATAACCCAGACTATCTCTTACTATGCCCAGTAAGGAGTTTGAGGCTGTACCTCAAGAGAACAGCCGCAGCCCGTCCTCGTGTGCCGGCACTATTCGTCAGCACGGGAAGGACTAAGAGGAGGATCACCAAGAACACCATCTCAGCATGGATTCGCAGGGTCATTGACCTTGCAATGAATCCAGACCCTCCTCCATCACGTCGCCCCAGAGCACATGATGTCAGGGGCATAGCTGCGTCCCTGGCCTTCAAAAGAAATTATTCAGTGACGCAGGTTCTTCAAGCTGGGGTGTGGAAACGTCAAAATACTTTCACATCCCACTACCTGCAAGATGTGACCCAAAGGAGACTCGATACGTTCTCTATCGGCCCTGTGGTGGCTGCACAACAGCTGGTTTAAAACCTCAAGCACCTTATTGGACAAGTAGCAGAAGGTGAGGGCATTGTTATCTGGTTTTAGTCTGCATGAATGAAAAGGTTTGACTGGCCCTTATTCTTTTCTTCATCATCCCCTCTCTTGGGGAAAGCAGCATCCTGGGTTCTATGCATAGCTGACCTCTAACCACTGCAGGTAAACCATGCTCCCTTGTGTACCTAGTATTAAGATTAATACTGTTGCGTCCCCATACCCTGACATGTGGTATTGGAAAAGTCCTAGTGCACAGTTTTCCATCTAAAGAACTTCGGAACAACTTTCTAGGACGAGTCACATTTCTACATACCTTCACACAGCTTGCGTAAGCCACAAAGGATCCTTATTTCTTGAGTGCTAACACACTCAGATAAGGAGCCCCTGGGTAAAGCCAAAAAGCCAGATTGGCTGGACCGTCCACTCTTCCTAAAGGGTGAATCACCCGTTAAATAGCGTGGTTTGTATTCCAGTTACGGAACAAATGACAAATTTGTAGATGATTTGTATTTTTCCTAACTATACAAAACTTAGCTATTTAACCAAACTTGCCCGCCAGCCCTATCCCCCTTGAAGTCCTACCTCCAAGCAAAGTGAGCTCAATCACAGGTGTGAGGGGGGGAGTGGTAGCAAGCTACCCTCCCTACACCCCTTTAACTACGGTGTGGGTAGTTAATCCTCGTTAAAAATTAATGGCTTGTCATTTCAGCTACGCCGAAAGTAATACCCCTATTAAATAGCAAAGGTCTGTATAGTTAGGAAAAATATAAATTATCTACCAATTTATGGTTTTTAGCATTTGATGCCTTTGAATCTAAAAGTAAAATGATTTTTTCCCTTTACAGTATGTGTTTTTGTAACCATTTCTTATTTCTTGCAGTGCCTCGACTACACCCTTGAACCAAAGATGGTCTGCGGCTATTTCAAGTGGTTACTGGTATAAGATATATTGGCAACGTGTTAAGCCTTTAAAGAATGCTGGTGTAAGTATTTCAGAATTGTCTATCGAAGTTAGCTAAAGAAGTAATTTTGTCAACACAGTGTTAGATTGTAGCAGCAGCTGGAGGAGGATTTCTCAAAGTGTGGTACCTGAATAGAATAACTTTAATGCTAAAGTTAATGAAATGATCAAGAAAAGCATAACTTAAATATGCTATTCATCAAATTTGATTGTTAAATAGTTTTTATCATCTTATTTCTTCTTAGGTCATTCAAATTGAGTGTACTTTTAACATCTTTATTTTGAAACAGAATCAAATTTGACAAAGAACAATAATTTCTCTAAACACGTATACATTATACATACACCATTGCACATACATACTGTACATGCATACAGTCTTGTGTTTCTCAATTTTAAATGCATATTTTATACACCATCACCATTATAGTTCCCTGGTGTAAAGTATCTTAACACTAAATGCAACTAGAACACTTTGTAATAGGTTTTATAATATTGTGATTCTTCATAGAACAAGTTTCACTCTTAGAAATGAGAAAAATAGTATTTTTTGTATTGTAAACAAACTTCTTTTCAAAAGATGGGTCTACTATAAAAATAAACTTTATGAAATATAAGCTACAACCCTAGTTGGAAAAGCAGGATGCTATAAGCCCAAAGGCTCCAACATGGAAACAGTTCAGTGAGGAAAGGAAATAAAAAAAAGACTTTATATAAAAAGTGATGAGTAAAGAAAATAAATGATCTCAGGATCAGTAACAATGTTAAAATAGATGTTATATAAACTATGAACACAAACTCATGTCAGCCTCTTCAAAGTAAAAATATTCGCTGTGGGTTTGAACTAAGTAAGTTCCAATTTCACATTTTGAACCTTCGGGTTATTTGGATTTTATAATTAGACTTTTCCATTTGAAGAACTAAGCTTGTGTGAAACTGGGTTATGTAGACTTTTAACTAGAATAAAAAATTTGAATATTACCTCTCAAGATGAAAGGCATTGACACACTACAGCTAGCTAAGGTAAAGCATAAAACATGAAAAGGGCATAACACTTACAAGTTGCTATTAATTATCATGCATAGTTGACGTGAATTTTACACTTTCAAGAACTTCTTAGTGTCAGGATTGAACATTTAACTAGGTAACTCTGGTATTTTATAATTAGTCAATTTCTAATTAGCCCTACAAATTATTGCTGAAAAAAAAATAAAGAAAAATTGATGTTACATATTAAAAAAAAAAAAAAGACTGTAGAATATATGACCTGAAATAATGACATAAATATAAATGCACAGCATAAAATTGATAGCATCACTATCATGACTGAAAAATGTTATTTTCATTAGTAAAATAAATTTTTGAATATACTTACCCGATAATCATGTAGCTGTCAACTCTGTTGCCCGACAGAAATCTACGGTCGGGATACGCCAGCGATCGCTATTCAGGTGGGGGTGTACACAACAGCGCCATCTGTGGTCAGGTACTCTAGTACTTCTTGTCAACACCACCTCAATTTTTTCCTCGGTCCACTGGTTCTCTATGGGGAGGAAGGGTGGGTCAATTAAATCATGATTATCGGGTAAGTATATTCAAAAATTTATTTTACTAATGAAAATAAAATTTTTCAATATTAATCTTACCCGATAATCATGTAGCTGATTCACACCCAGGGTGGTGGGTGGAGACCAGCATACATGTTAACAAAGAAGCTAAGTATCCCGTATTTTATTTTATTAGTTATTCAAAAATAACATAAAATAAATAAGTACCTGGTAAGGAAGACGACTTGAACCATTACTCTGCCTTTATTAAGTACGTCTTTCTTACTGAGCGTAGCGGTCCTCTTAGGATGCTGAACGACTCTTAGGTGCTGAAGTATAAAGGGCTGCAACCCATACTAAAGGACCTCATCACAACCTTTAACCTCGGCGCTTCTCAAGAAAGAATTGACCACCCGCCAAATCAACAAGGATGTGGAAGGCTTCTTAGCCGACCGTACAACCCATAAAAAGTATTCAAGAGAAAGGTTAAAAAGGTTATGGGATTATGGGAATGTAGTGGCTGAGCCCCCGCCTACTACTGCATTCGTTGCTACGAATGGTCCCAGGGTGTAGCAGTTCTCGTAAAGAGACTGGACATCTTTGAGATAGAATGATGCGAACACTGACTTGCTTCTCCAATAGGTTGCATCCATAACACTCTGCAGAGAACGGTTCTGTTTGAGGGCCACTGAAGTAGCCACAGCTCTCACTTCATGTGTCCTTACCTTCAGCAAAGCAAGGTCTTCTTCCTTCAGATGAGAATGTGCTTCCCTAATCAGGAGCCTGAATAGGTAAGAAACTGAGTTCTTAGACCTTGGAAGAGAAGGCTTCTTGATAGCACACCATAAGGCTTCTGATTGTCCTCGTAAAGGTTATGACCTTTTTAGATAGTACCTAAGAGCTCTAACTGGGCAAAGTACTCTCTCCAGTTCGTCCCCCACCAAGTTGGACAGGCTTGGGATCTCGAACGACTTAGGCCAAGGACGTGAAGGAAGCTCGTTTAGCAAAAAACCGAGCTGCAAGGAACATGTAGCCGTTTCAGATGTGAAAAACTATGTTCCTGCTGAAGGCGTGGATCTCACTTACTCTTTTAGCTGTTGTCAAGCACACGAGGAAAAGAGTTTTTAATGTGAGGTCCTTAAAAGAGGCTGATTGGAGAGGTTCAAATCTTGATGACATAAGGAACCTTAGGACCACGTCTAGATTCCAGCCTGGAGTGGACAACCGACGTTCCTTTGAGGTCTTAAAAGACCTAAGGAGGTCCTGTAGATCTTTGTTGGTGGAAAGATCCAAGCCTCTGTGGCGGAAAACCGCTGCCAACATACTTCTGTAACCCTTAATCGTAGGAGCTGAAAGGGATCTTACGTTCCTTAGATGTAACAGGAAGTCAGCAATCTGGGTTACAGTGGTACTGGATGAGGGAACTGCATTGGCCTTGTACCAGCTTCGGAAGACTTCCCCTTTAGACTGATAGACTCTGAGAGTGGATGTCCTCCTTGCTCTGGCAATCGCTCTGGCTGCCTCCTTCGAAAAGCCCCTAGCTCTTGAGAGTCTTTCGAAAGTCTGAAGGCAGTCAGACGAAGAGCGTGGAGGTTTGGATGTACCTTCTTTACGTGAGGTAGACGTAGAAGGTCCACTCCTAGAGGAAGAGTCCTGGGAATGTCGACCAGCCATTGCAGTACCTCTATGAACCATTCTCTCGCGGGCCAGAGCGGAGCCAACCAACGTCAGCCGTGTCCCTTTGCGAGAGGCGAACTTCTGAAGTACCCTGTTGACAATCTTGAACGGCGGGAATGCATACAGGTCGAGATGGGACCAATCCAGCAGAAAAGCATCCACGTGAACTGCTGCTGGGTCTGGAATCGGAGAACAATACAACGGGAGCCTCTAGGTTATCGAGGTAGCGAACAGATCTATGGTTGGCTGACCCCACAGGGCCCAAAGTCTGCTGCAAACATTCTTGTGAAGGGTCCACTCTGTGGGGATGACCTGACCCTTCCGGCTAAGGCGATCTGCCATGACATTCATATCGCCCTGAATGAACCTCGTTACCAGCGTGAGCTTTCGATCTTTTAACCAGATGAGGAGGTCCCTTGCGATCTAGAACAACTTCCACGAATGAGTCCCTCCCTGCTTGGAGATGTAAGCCAAGGCTGTGGTGTTGTCAGAGTCCACCTCCACCACCTTGTTAAGCTGGAGGGACTTGAAGTTTATCAAGGCCAGATGAACCGCCAACAGCTCCTTGCAATAGATGTGAAGTGTCCTTAGCTCCTGATTCCATGTTCCCGAGCATTCCTGTCCGTCCAAAGTCGCACCCCAGCCCGTGTCTGATGCGTCAGAGAAGAGACGGCGGTCGGGTTTCTGAACAGCCAAAGGTAGACTTCCTTGAGAAGAAAGCTGTTCTTTCACCACGTGAGAGTAGACCTCCTCTCTTCGGAAACAGGAACTGAGATCGTCTCTAGCGTCATGTCCTTTATCCAGTGAGCCGCTAGATGATACTGAAGGGGGGAGGTGGGGTCTCCCTAACTCGATGAACAGGGCAGCGATGAAAGTGTCCCTGTTAGACTCATCCACTACCTGACTGAGCATCGGTTCCTTCTCAGCATGCTCTGGATGCAATCTAGGGCTTAGTATATCTTTGGGGCCGACGGAAAAGCCCGAAAAGCTCGACTCTGAAGATCCATACCCAGGTAGACAATGGTCTGGGATGGGACGGGCTGGGACTCCTCAAAATTGACCAGGAGGCCCAGTTCCTTGGTCAGATCCATAGTCCATCTGAGAATCTCCAGACAGCGACGACTTGTGGGAGCTCTTAAAAGCTAGTCGTCTGACGGAGCCGGACACAAGATCATGGTACTGCTGCACAGTCTGTGAACTGTCAACCATGGGGAAGCGAGGAAGTAAAGTGACAACCCGAAGCTGTCTAGACTGTCTGGGTCGTACAGACAACTCCTTATCGGGTTGCTGAGGTTGCCGCACTGCGTCACAACAAGTCACTTCTGCTGGTTGTTGAACGTCTTCCCAGTGACACACTGACTCCGTAAACAAAAAAATCCTCTAACAAGGACTAAGCTTGGACTGCATGTCTTGCAACACAGCTCAAGGTCTATGGGAGCAGGTGTGGTAACAGACGGGGTTAGCGACTGAAGTGGAACCATTACCCTCCCTGGAAGCATGCTATGCTTAAATAAAAGTCCATAGGAGGCTAAGCAGCTAAAGGCTCCTCTCCAAATGACAGAGTCCTCAAGGGAAAATCAGAAGGAGGGAGAATAGCACTTTCTCATCTACAGGAACCATATCCGAGAAAAGCTAAGTTCTCTCAGTGAGGGTTTCACTGGTGCAAAAGCAGCAGACTAGAAGGCAACGTTATGAAACTGCTTGACAGTCTAGTGAGTTGGCAACAACCAAAGATGTGTGACTGAGAAGCATGCGGTAAGGTATGCAGAGCATGCTGTATGCAGAGCATGCTGTATGTAGAGCATGCTGTAAGGTAAGCAGAGCATGTTGCATGGCGTGCGGCTTATGCTGCATGGGATGAGGCTCATGCTGCATGGGATGAGGCTCATGCTGCATGGTATGAGACTCATGCTGCATGGGATGAGGCTCAAGCTGCAAGGGATGAGGCTTATGCCGCATGCGTTGAGGAGGATGCCGCATAGTATGAGGCTCCTGCCTCATGGGTTGAGGCGGTTATTTATTCTTAAAAGGAAATCTGAACCTGACCCTAATCTAGCTGTCCGAGGATTTACCTGTTGAGACATCAGTCTCTTTACCAGCGAGTTTTACCAGATTTCCCCGGGCCACCACGTGACACAATTGGTAGTAATTCATTCAAATTACCCCTAATGAGTCAATATGGATAAATATCAACACAACATCGTGTTCAAATAGAAATAAATTTCTACCTCATACTTGGGATCGAACGCTAGCCCCTTCTAATGAAAGGCCAGGTCGAAACCAACCATGCCACGAGAGCCCATTGCCGCATAGCATGAGGCTCCTGCCTCATGGTTTGAGGAGGACGCTGCGCAGAGAGAGGCTCATGCTGTGAAGAATGCGGTTGCTGCATGCGTTGAGGCGGCTGCCTCATAGCATGAGGTTCCTCAAGAGTTGAGGCTCTTGCCTTAAGAGTTGAGGTTGCCTCAAGAGTGGAGGTGGCTGCCGCAAGAGTTGAGGTTGCTGCCTCAAGGATGGTGGAGGTTGCCGCAACGCAAGAGGTTGCTGCATAGCGCTGGTATCTGGCAACTCCCAATGCAGCAGCTCACGCGTGGAGGTAGGTTGAGGAACCTCAACATCATACGTCTGGCAGGGTGGACTGCGCAGAGGTGGAGTTGAGGTTGCTGCCTCGAGGATGGTGGAGGTTGTCGCACCGCAAGAGGTTGCTGCCTCGAGGATGGAGGAGGTAGTCGCAACGCAAGAGGCTCCTACCTCAAGGGTAGAGGAGGTTGCTGCAAAGCATAAGGCTCCTGCCTCAAGTGTTGAGGAGGTTGCCGCGTGGCAAGAGGCTCCTGCCTCAAGGAAAGTGGATGTTGCTGCACAGAGCTGGTATCTGGCAACTCCCAATGCGGCAGCTCACGCATGGAGGTAGCTTGAGGAACCTCAACATCATACGTCTGGCAGGCTGGACTGCGTAGAGGTGGAGGAGTGCTCGCAGGAGGAGGTGTGTTAACCTTCTCTGCCTGAAACTCCTGCATCAACACCGCAAGCTGAGACTGCATTGTCAGCAGCATAGACCACTAGAGTTTAAGAAAGACAACAACAAACGGAGCTACTGTCCGTTGAAACTGAGGGTCTAAAACAGCTGGTGCGGCAACAGACGGAGTTACTGTCTGTTGCGATACCACCTTGCCTCTCTGGGAGGTGTGCAGTTGTCGTACTGCAGCAAGTCCGAACTGACCCAGTGCTAATGGCACCACCTAGGAGTTGGACTTGCGCGGAAGGGACCGACATGCACTTAAAAGCTGCAAGATTTGGTCCATGGTTTCTGCGAGAAACCTCTTCCGCAGACGAGGAATAAATGGGCTCTCTCGTCTTTGTGTGGGTGGGGTGATCACGTCGGCTACGTGAGTTGGTTACACCCGAAACCACGGAGGGAAACGTCTGTTCGTCGATCAAGGCCTGCTGAAACCATAAATCCTTCGACATTACTTCTCCCCTGGGCTTGGGAGCTTGTAAGAGGTCCCAGACTAGGCGAACAACTAGCACGAACAGACGAACCCTCGAACGCAACACTGTAACACTTTGCGCTTATCACTTTTGATTTTCTGTTTGCACTTATTTCACTGAACTCGAAACTTTAAGTGGTTTGTACCTGAAACACGCAATTCTATCCTTCATTAAAAGTTAGTAATTGCGAAAACAGTATTACAATGTAACAGAAAAACATAATGAAAGATAAATAATTCAGTGGCTGGAAAAGAGACTAAACACTAGATCAAATAAACTACGTTTAAAATCTCTCACCGCATAAAGCCTGAGAACAAGAATAAAACTCTAGAAACGTTTACCTTCTTCCCCTAAAGAGACTAGGGAGAAGAGCAAAAACGATAACAACGTTACCCGCTTGAACGAAACGTTTATCCTCCTCTCTCTCCCTCCGTCTCTATCTCTCTCTCTCTCTCTCTTGACTTAGCACCTGAGAGAAGAGCCCAATTATATATATCGTTAAAACATATTATTGTTAAAGGAAAAAAACTGAAAGGTTTCCCAAATAAAAAGTTCCTTTATTAGAATTAACCATTTAAGCTAAGAAAGAATGAACAAAACGCTAGAATCGGTTTACTCTTACTGCAACGTGACACCGTGATAGACTCTCTCTCTATCGTAACGATAGAGCGCAAGTTGAGCGTTCTGAACGTCAACAACTGCAGAGACAAAACAAAACGTTAGTTCAACTTTGAAAACAGTACAAGACTATCAAAGAAATTCTTTCAAAAACATTAAAATAGCATAATATGTTAACAGGTAAAAACGAAATGACGGGCTCAATGTTAATTAACTTCGGTTCAAGAAAAGACCGCCTACTATTAGGAAAGGTCGAATATAAACAAATATAAAAATTAATTTTAATAAGTTTATAATAAAAGGAAGTTAATCAAAGAGGCCTATAAAAGGCGGAGAGATATAAAATAAATCTATAACTCTGTTAAGCAAAATTAAGAGAGTCTATACTCTCTTCGACACCAACACTTCCGTCTAAGGGAAGGGTCGGCCATTTAAAAGTGAAAGAGAGTTCATACTCTCTTCGTACCAAAATTAAATCAAAAATTAAATCAAATTAATTCCAAAAACTTGCTAAGCTAATGATATAGCTTCCTGAATAGCGAAGGCTAAACTCTAGAGCAAATACATCACCAAATCGTGAGCAATAACTCCAGAATCAACAGCGTATCCAAGTAGGTCTAGCCGGAGGCACGACAGAGGAAAAATTGAGGTGGTGTTGACAAGAAGTACTAGAGTACCTGACCACAGATGGCGCTGTTGTGTTCACCCCCACCTGAATAGCGATCGCTGGCGTATCCCGACCGTAGATTTCTGTCGGGCAACAGAGTTGACAGCTACATGATTATCGGGTAAGATTAATATTGAAAAAATATTGTTTTATGACACTACTCCTTACTCAGTACTGTATCAGTTAAGCCTTTTGATTATACCTGCCACGCTTCTTCAACATCGTGTGATTCCCTGAATCGAGAACAAACTGCCAAACCTGAAAAAGAAAGTGTATACAGTAATTGGATATTTTAAAATTTCAGTCTCATTAGTTATCACTTTTCAACTTTGCATTTAAGAATCACACGCAAAGCTTCAGAAGAAGATGCTGTCAATATGATGCACAGTAATCTATAGTCCATTTCTTTTAGCAAGTTATACTTGCACTGACTCGCAACGGTGCCCTTTTAGCTTGGAAAAGTTTCCTGGTCGCTGATTGGTTAGAATTATCTTGTCCAACCAATCAGCGATCAGGAAACTTTTCCGAGCTAAAAGGGCACCGCTGCAAGTCGGTGCAAATATGACTCGCTAATAGAAATGGACTATAATTTAAACACTGTAAGACCGATTATTATTAGAAAGAATCCAATACTGGTAGAAGCGACCTGCGCTATAAAGAAATGTGATGTCTTCAACCATGAAATATAAACATTGACTTCATACTGATGTTTCTGTACTTTTAATACCCGACTTCTAGTTTGCCTTGATGTTGGTTTAAAATAGCCTTTATTTCCTAACTTATCCTATCAGTGACCAGGAACTTGAAGTTTAGAATGTTACATGGAAGTGATAGACTATAATTCCCTCCAAACTATAACTGCAATTTCTTTTCCAAGTTAACTTATGGAGATCAGCTTACAATAATTTCTAATATTATTCACAATTCTAGTTTGGTACAATTCTGATGCGATCAGCAATAGTTCAGGAAGGTTTCTTTAACCAGTAATACCATATATTTCCATACAATGTTAATATGAACAACAGATTGGCCACTTCTTCTTCACCCACAAGTCACTTTACAAACATGATGGATACGGATTTTTCAGAAAACATTGCATGGTTCTTCTTAGGCTAAACATGAACCAGTAGATTGATTTATTTTACAATTTGATATTTGCTTCAACATTTTCTGATTATTAGTTACATATTATTGTAGTGAAGTATTTGAAAGAGCAAATACAGAATATATATTGTGTTTCTGTTTCCTAACTCATTTCTAATTGTTTCTGAAGGTCATGTTGTAACTGGCGAGAGACCTTACATAACCTGCTACCAAGGATATTGGAAGGACACCTGACTAGATCACAGTGTAGCTCTTCCTAGAAGCATGGGGATTTAGGCAGTGTTACTGGATTTGATCTTCCTGAGAATGAAAATGCCTCATGACATAGGTTTTGTAAGACTTGATCAAATCTCCAAGGAGGTCATGAGGTATGTAGACTTCACACAATATTTACACGTTAGTTTTTGAGTATTGAAGTTCTTGAGTCTTGAAATCAAATGATTTCTCATGGTAAATAACTGGAAGGATTTGATTAATAATTTTGAACCTAAAACTCAGAAAAAAAAACTAAATTAACTTTTGCAAATCCACATTGCCAAAGAAAAAATACCATAATCATACAATCGAAGCCATAAATTTTGGTCTTCACAATAAGTATTTGTGTATATTGTTGCTAAAATTTGTACCGATAATCCTTAGTATATAGAGGAACTATAAGTGCATAGTTGATCGTAAATATTATTGATCAAAGTTTATAATTTTTGGAAATCTTCCAGGTATACTGGATCCAGAACTGTTGTTTAAAGCTCAGGTTAAGATAGTTAAGAAGGGTATGGACGATCCAAAAGGAGCACAAGCAGGAGAATGATACAGTTACTATTCTTGGAAAAAATGCTGATACTCGCAGCAGAGCAACCTAACCCGCGCACGGGAAAGGAGCTTCCCCAATAGTACGCTGTTGTAGTAAAGGTGAACGACCTCGAGAAGAGAGACACCGTAGTCAATCTTTGAAAGGCCACATGCCCTTCGCTCAGAATCCAAGTTTCCCGTATTAAAAGAGGAAAAGGCGAAGACAATAGTTGAATGAAGAGGGTCCAGGCGATGACAATTCCCATGTGACGGCCGAGTTAACGGATATATGCCGACGGGAAGACCGATGGACCAGAGAGGGAGAGGTCGTTCCCCACGAAGTGGAACTGTGGTGGCCTTGCTACTACCCAAGTGTCGTAGTCGTATAGGTATCACACACATAGCACAAACACTGAAAAGGAAACTTACCACATTTCTATACTGTACACATATATATACATAAACATTAGGAATGTTTATATATATATATATATATATATATATATATATATATATATATATATATATATATATATATATATATACACAGTCCCCAACTTACGAACACAATAGGGACCGAGAGTCTGTTCGTAAGCTGGATTGTTCGTAAGTCGTTAGTGTTAAATTTTGGTCTAGAGTAAGCGTAACCTAACTCAGATGTCTACGATTTTCGGCCGTAGAAGTCAACAAATAGCCCCATTTCATATAAAATAGGTTATTACAAATATTTTACTTTATCATATTACAGTAGTCTGTATAATACTGTAAAGTTCAGTACAGTATGTTGTTTTATTATCCTGTACTGCACACTACATAATAGAAACTTGCACAAACAATCGGCCATACATATGCACTGCATTTCTGAATCAGCTGACTTGAAGTAAAATCGTAGTAAATATAGTGTACTTTACATTTAGTACAGTACTGTACATTAATTCCTTTTTAAATAAATGTACTGAAAGCTATTTTATTGTTCCATTACCCATTTTTTTTTTTGCTAGAAACTTACGTAAACAAGCGGCCATTTGCATTATGTACTGTACTGTAATGTTTACCTTTTCATGCGCTGATAAAATCAGCTGACTTGTACCGTACTGTACTTACTGTATGTAACAGTGCTGTGCATTTAACTGCTTCATGGTTGTTTTGGTATTGTTAAATAAAACGCAGAAAGTTAGTTTACTGAATTGTTTTATTTTAATTTTGACCGACGGAATCATTCTTTGTAGAGTATACGTCACGTATCTTGCGACGTCATGTATTTGGCGGAAGAGCGCTGAAAAACCGAATGATTTCCTTTCATTATGTTGCCGAGTAATCTTATTACAGCATTCCCATAATCGAAACACCGAGTAATGATATCAAGTGTTTTAGTGAACTGTATCATTAGTTATGAGATTAGTTCAACTTACCGTAAAGTTAAGAAAAAAAAAGTCTGATGACGTTATATTTCTTCTGGCGGAAGGCGAGAGGCAAATCAAGTGATTTTCTTCCGATCCGTTACTATTCCCATAATCGAAACATCGAATAAGGATATAAAGAATTTTTTAATAATTTTCAAAGAAATATGAAGATTTAACTGCATTAAAAATCAAAATACGGAGAGAGAGAGAGAGAGAGAGAGAGAGAGAGAGAGAGAGAGAGAGAGAGAGAGAGAGAGAGAGGGAGAGGGGGGGTGCGTATTCCGTGTATAACTAATAATAAGGTCTATCAACGAACTGTATGGAAAATGTGATACCCTATAATATATTGGCGCTGTTGTAATATTCACTATGAAGAGATTTCGAATATCAAGAAAATTATATAAATCGGTGTTATTCGTACTATATGTGCACATAATCGTAATACTGCAGCGTCTCCTTGAGATCAGCTGATCTCCCAACCAAAAGTAAATCAAAAGTAATTGTTGATTATTGAAATGCTCAAGAAATTAAAAAAAAATATGAACGTGCTTTAATAAACCACAATTAAACACAATAATGTCTAATGAAATATGAAGGCTTAATATTGAACGAAAAATTGAATACTGTATGAAGCTTTAGAATTAACTACCCGTATGCGATTGACAGAGCGAGCACACACACACACACAGAAAGAGCTACAACGATTTCGCATGATACCTAATAATAAGAACTGTAGGGAAACTGATTTTCTGTAACATATTGGCGCTGATGTAATATTCATCTTGAAGATATTTCTAACATGTTAAGAAATAAAAAAAAAAATGGCAAAAGTCTGATGACGTTATATTTCTTCTGGCGGAAGGCGAGAGAAAAATCAAGTGGTTTTCTTCCGATCCGTTACTATTCCCTTAATTGAAACATCGAATAAGGATATAAAGAATTTTTTAATAATTTTCAAAGAAATATGAAGATTTAACTGCATTAAAATTCAAAATACGGAGAGAGAGAGAGAGAGAGAGAGAGAGAGAGAGAGAGAGAGAGAGAGAGAGAGAGAGAGAGAGAGAGAGAATTTAACTTGAGATGAAATCTACGGATGTTTACGAACATGTTTGGACTTCCTTCAATTTGTGTTCGTATGTACCGTTGTTCGTAACTCGAATGTTCGTAAGTAGAGGAGCGACTGTATATACATACATATATATATATATATATATATATATATATATATATATATATATATATATATATATATATATATATATATATATATATATATATATATATATATATATATATATATATACACAAGTACACTATAAGAAAAAGTAAGTTAAAAGACAAAACTAAATGGCAGACCAAAATAGGCGAGGAGGGAGAGAGGAAACAACCGCTCTCCATCCGAGCCAAAATTAAAGTGACTAAATCACAGGTGTGTGAACGGGAGTGGATAGCAAGCTACCCCTCCCCCTACCCCCGCTAACTAGCGGTGTGGGTAGTTAACCCTCGCTAAATTTTAATGGCTCGTCATTTCAGCTCCGCCGAAAGTATAACCCCTAATAAATAGCTAAGGTTTGTATTCCAGTTACGGAAAAAACTGAAATAAAGAGGGAAGCTGTGAAATCATGTTACATCTGTGAATGAGAACAATATCCATCATATCAAAACAAAATACACCTTATCATTTTGACCTAAGATACCACAATGCTTGTTTGTGAAAAACTATCTTTCTAAGATTAGAAACCCAGTTTTTTAGCTAGTTTATCTTTATCTTCAATTGTACTATGATTGTGATTTTTTTTTACTTAAAATACTGTATAGAAATTACAGCTATTAATTGTGTGGAAGTGCAAATTCAAGAACCATAAATAAAATTACTCAACATGTGCTTAGAAACAATAGTGGAGCAAATGACAGAAAATTTTGTGGAGATTCTTTCATTTCTGGAAACAAACCACAAAATTGGCCCACACACTCCCTGGGGAGCGTCCTTTTGATACATCCGTTAGACAACTTAAATATTCAAGATGGTAGCTATTTTTCCAAGATGATGGCCATTGTATATAATGAAATATTAAGCCCTGCCCACATGACAGTCCATTGAGCTCCCACATAGACTTTAAAACTAGGATATACAGGGTTGTTGAGGCAGAAAGTGCAACTAAAGGACTCAAGGCTTGTATAGTTAGGAATTCATTAACCTTCGTCCTTTAACGGGAGACTCATCCTTACGGAGAGGAAGTCCCTGTAACTAAAAAGGCTGTCTTATTCTCTGGGGAAATATCAAAGCACTTCAGTCCTCTACAGTAGGGAAAATTATGACTTCTGTTAACCTCCTAATGACATAGACATGAAGAGGAGGTAGGTGTTAGAATGACCAAGGACTTAGTAGACAGTCAAGGAAGAACCTAAATCTGTTTGGAGAATATGTTATCTGAATGTCTTTTCATTTATGAGAAATGGGTTTGTTTACACTTGGCCAAAGAAATCCAAACCTCCCTTTGTCTAGAAAGATGGAGCAGATATTAATATTCAAAACTTATTCGTTAATAAAAGTTACTAGATCATGAAGCTTACCTCCTCTAGTGGCCAATACTGTAAATAAAGAGAGTCCATGGGGATCCCCGAGTATAGCCCCATAGGTATTGGGAAGAGAGGCTTGAGTTTATTGTTACCCAACGCTCGTGTATAAGAATTGTGCCCGTGACAGGTTCTTCCTGAGAGCTAGCAGAGATCCTACATGTTTGACCTCATGCGCTCGAGTGAAGGGGGATCCTTTCGTCTTCTCGCCTTCAAGAAAAACAAACCTGAATGTTCCACCAAGTTTCAGGATCGTTTTCTTATACCCTCCATTGCTGTAGGGAGAGTTGCGGTGTTCACCTAGGATAAGAAGACAAGTTACCCTGTCCCCACGAGTCACTTCTTGTAAGGAAGAGATGCAGAAGGAATTGAAGTCATGAGCTGCAGGATTCTAGGTCCAGACCACAAAATTCTGAACCAAGAAGGGTTGAGAGTTTTCTTCCACGGTGAGGATTGAGGAGCTTCACTGGTGAAGGAAGATAGAAACCACCTGGTGTGGTTGCCACTTGGCGTGTGGCCGCTTGGCCGCTATCAGGGTTATGCCAAGCCTCAATGTCTTCAACTGACTGCCGAGTCATAAGAAAAATGGGAAAATGGGCAGAAAGGAGGAAGCATATAGAATTTCTAAGGATATTAGAAGGCATCTTTGAACACTGCCTACTGAGACTGGGGAGCAGAATACTTGACGTTTTGTGCAACTGAATAGTGAGCCAGTCAAGCGATGGTGAAAACTTGAAGTAAGGAGCCTTTCTGCTACGCAATGATATATGGATCCCAAGTGACCATTACATTATAACATTATGACCATTATAACTTAGTGTGCATGCACAAACACTCCTGAATGAACCATAAAAAGTTTTACCTTCTTGTCAACTTCCCGGAAATGCACCTGCTTGTTGAGGGTCTTTGAAACGAGGCCCTTTGTTAACCTGGGATACAAATGGAAGCATTACCTTTCATCAACAATGAATGCTTTACAAAAACCCTTAGAAATCTTGCAAAGGAACCAAGTGGAGCATAGAAAGAAAAAAAGGAAATACTATCCAACAAAATACTAGCTAGATTTACACAAAACTATCATACAAAAAACAATAGTAAATCCTCCTTCTCAATGTCCTTAGCACATAACGATCTATCAACAAATGACTTCAAATATAAACCAGCCCTCTGAGGGTGGTGGAAGGAGGTCTGGACTCATTGACAGTGGCCTATAAGGTGGGTGGGACTTGCCTGCCACCCTCTAACTAACCCCACTTCATTAAGTTTTAGTAGCCGTATTTAGCTTTGCTGAAAGCATGCTCCCATTGAAGAACAAAGGCTCGCATTTGTGTAGGAACAAATATCATTCATAGAAATGACAAATTCGAAGATAATTTGTATTTTTCCTAACCATACAAACCTTAGCTATTTACAAAGGGTTTTACTTTTAGCGCAGCTGAAATGACGAGCCAATAGTTTTTAACGAGGGTTAATTACCCCCGCGCTAGTTAGCGGGAGGTGGGGAAGGGTAGCTTGCTACCCCTCCCCCCTCCACACCCCGGTGACTTGCTTCACTTCACTTAGAGGTAGGACTTGACTTGGGGGTCAGGGATGGCGGGCACATATGTGTAAATAGCTAAGGTTTGTATGGTTAGGAAAAATACAAATTATCTTCGAATTTGTCATTTGTTCCGTAACCGAAATACAAAACCACGCTATTTACAAAGGGTGACTTACCCCTTAGGAAGGGTGGAAAGTCCCCAGCCTTACTGACTTCGGCTTGCCCGGGGGCTCGATCCCTCAGTGAGCAGCACTAGAGAGAGGGAGCCCCTGTACCTCACAAGTTCCTAGCATCGCTAGGAACGAGTGGCCTACATAAGCAGTGTGAGGAGGAGAGTGTGACTCGTCCTATGAAGTTGACCTTGAGACCTTCAGATAGGAATTCTAGGATAGGACGTTCCCAATACCACCTCGTCAGGGTATGGGAGACGCAACAGTATTAAGCTTAATACTAGGAGCACAAAGAAGCATGGGTTACCTGCAGAGGTCGAGGTCAGCTATGCGAGGACCAGGATGCTGCTTCCCCAAGAGAGGGGAGAATGAAGAAAGAAGTAAGGGTCAGACATACTCTTTCATTCACGCAGACTAAGACCGGGTAACAACGCCCTCAACCTACTGCTACTTGTCCAAAAAGGAGCCTGAGGTTAGACCAGCTGTTGTGCAGCCACCACAGGGCCGATAGAAAACGTATCGAGGCTCCTGTGGGTCACGTCTTGCAGGTAGTGGGCTGTGAAAGTCGTTTGACACTTCCAGACCCCAGCTTGAAGTACCTGCGTCACAGAGAAGTTTCTCTTGAAAGCCAGGGATGTAGTTATACCCCTGACATCGTGGGCCCGAGGGCGACGTGACGGAGGAGGGTCAGGATTCAGGGCATGGTAGATAACCCTTCGAATCCAAGCTGAGATGGTGTTCCTGGTGACCCTCCTCTTTGTCCTGCCTGTGCTCACAAACAAAGCTCGCACATGAGGACGAACTGCAGCCGTTCTCTTCAAGTAGTGCCTCAGACACCTCACTGGACATAGTAGCAGCTGGTCTGGGACGTTTGTTACAGAACGGAGACTCGCGGTCCTGAAAGAGTCGAACCGAGGATCCGGCACTCCAGGATTCTGAGTCTTGGCCACAAACTCAGGGACGAACCTGAACGTTACCTCCCCCCATCCCCTTGAATGGGCGATGTCGTACGAGAGACCATGAAGTTCACTAATTCGCTTGGCCGAGGCCAAGGCGAGTAGGAAAGCCGTCTTCCAAGACAGGTGGCGATCGGAGGCCTGGCGTAATGGCTCGAAGGGAGGTCTCTTAAGAGACCTGAGGACTCGAACCACGTTCCAAGGAGGGGGTCTCACTTCCGACTGGGGGCAGGTAAGCTCATAGCTACGTATGAGTAAAGAGAGTTCTAGCGATGAAGAAATATCCACGCCCTTCAATCTGAAGGCCATGCTTAAGGCTGAGCGATAGCCTTTCACTGCCGAGACAGAAAGGCGCATTTCTTCTCGCAGATACACGAGGAAGTCCGCTATTGCTGGAATAGTGGCATCGAGTGGAAAGATACCCCTTCCACGACACCAACCTCAAAAGACTCTCCACTTTGCTTGGTAGACTCCCTCAGAGGACCTTCGCAGGTGCCGAGACATTCTCTCCGCAACCTGTTGCGAAAAGCCTCTCTCCGCGAGGAGACGCTGGATAGTCTCCAGGCGTGAAGACGAAGCGAGGCTACGGCCCTGTGAGGGACACCGGAGTGGGGTTGTCTGAGAAGCTCGTGTCGTGGAGGAAGCTCCCTTGGGAGTTCCGTCAGGAGTTGCAGAAGGTCCGGAAACCATTCCGCGTGATGCCATAGCGGAGCTACTAGAGTCATGGAACAGTTGACCGATAGTCTGGTCCTGTTGAGCACCCTTCTCATCAGACAGAACGGTGGGAAGGCGTACGCGTCGATGTTGTCCCACCGTTGCTGGAAAGCATCTTGCCAGAGTGCCTTGGGGTCCGGGACTGGTGAGCAGTACAGGGGCAGCTTGAAGTTCAAGGCTGTCGCGAACAAGTCCACAGTCGGGGAACCCCACAAAGTCAGGACTTTATTGGCTATCTGAGGATCCAAAGACCACTCGGTACTCACTATCTGCGAAGCCCTGCTCAGACTGTCGGCGAGCACATTCCTCTTGCCAGGAATGAAGCGAGCTGATAGTGTTATCGAGTGGGTTTCGGTCCACCTCAGAGTCTCTACTGCAAGATGGGATAGCTGTTGCGAAAAAGTGCCTCCCTGCTTGTTGATATAAGCCACTACCGTGGTGTTGTCGCTCATCACTACCACGGAGTGACCCGCCAGGGACCGTTGGAACTGCTGAAGAGCCAGAAAGACGGCCTTCAATTCTAGCAGGTTGATGTGTAGGCACTTTTCTGATTCTGACCAAAGGCCTGAGGCCCTCTGGTTCAGAACGTGCGGCCCCCACCCTTCTTTTGACGCGTCCGAAAACAGAGTCAATTCCGGGGGGAGGACGAGAAGACTCACTCCCTTCCGCAGGTTCTCGTCGGCCAGCCACCACCGCAAGTCCGTCTGTTCCAGAGACCCCATTGGGATCAGAATGTCCGGGGAATCGGATCCTTGATTCCACCGGGACTTGAGCCGCCATTGAAGGGATCTCATCCTGAGGCGGCTGTTTGGAACCAGACGGGCCAGGGAGGATAGGTGGCCTAAGAGACGCAACCACGATTGGGCGGGGAGTTCTTTTCGCCTGAGGAAAGGTTCCGCCACCCTCCTCAGCCTTGCTATCCGGTCGTCTGAAGGAAAGGCTTTGTGGAGATTGGTGTCTATTAGCATGCCTAGATAAACCAGTCGTTGGGACGGCTGCAGAGAGGACTTCTCGAGGTTTACCACGATCCCCAGATCCTGGCAAAGATCCAGAAGCCTGTCTCGGTGCCAAAGAAGGGTCGACTCAGAGTCTGCTAGGATCAGCCAATCGTCCAGGTAACGAAGGAGACGAATGCCGTTCCTGTGCGCCCAAGATGAAATCAGGGTGAACACTCTGGTGAACACCTGAGGAGCTGTGGAGAGACCGAAACACAGCACCTTGAACTGGTAGATCTTGTTGTCTAGGCAGAATCTCAGGTACTTCCTGGAAGACGGATGGATTGGGATCTGGAAGTACGCGTCCTTTAGATCCAGTGTACACATGAAGTCTTGTGGTCTCACCGCAAGTCTGACCGTGTCTGCTGTCTCCATGCTGAACCGGGTTTGTTTGACAAACCTGTTCAGAGCTGAGAGATCGATGACGGGTCTCCAGCCTCCAGTAGCCTTCTTTACAAGAAAGAGTCGACTGAAGAAGCCTGGGGAGCCGTCCATGACCTCCTGGAGAGCACCCTTCTCGAGCATGGTCTCGACTTCAGCCTGAAGGGCCAGCCCCTTTGCCGATCCCGTGGCATAGGAGCTCAACGACACTGGATTCGCTGTCAGGGGAGGTTGAGATGTCGTGAACGGGACGCGATAACCTTGGCCGATCACTGAGACCGTCCAAGCATCGGCCCCGTGTTGCCGCCACCTGCGGACGCAACGCTGAAGGCATCCCCCCCACAGGTGGACATGCAGGGGGACTGCCACCCCTAGGGCTTGCGGCCGCGGCCGCCACCCCTAGGAGTCTTGCCTCCCCTGGAGGACTTACCGCCCCTCTTGACCTTGGCTGGAAAGGGCTGGGGCTTAGACACCACTCTCTTAGCTGCCTGTGCCTGTTTGGGAGCTTTACGAGGCTGTTGCTGCTGTTGTGGCGGGGCTGGAGGCTTATAGGGCCGAGTTGTAAGGGCCCTGTGGAGGAGGGAGTCCGTGCTGGATTTCCTCCACCTCTCAGCTGTTCGCTCCATGTCTTGAGGCTCAAACAGGCTCTCCCCCAGAAGGGAAGCATGTCGGAGCCTACACACATCTACGGCGGGGACCTTCGGATGGAATCTCTCGGACACAGCATCGCGACGCTTCAACACCGAGTTGGCCCACAGGGTAGTAACCTGGTGCGCCAAAAACTCGATGGAGCGGGTGCCCGAGAGCAAGAAGGTCTCTAGGGCCTTCCTATTGGTCTCCTTGGACAAGTCCTCCGATCGCAATAGGATGCCCAGAGATCCTAGCCAGAAATCCAGCTACGAAGTGGCCTGCATGGCACACTTAGCGACCTTCTCGTGGTTAAGGATCTCTGCTGCCGAGAACGACACCTGCCGGGCAGAGAGTTTCTCAAGGGGAACTCCCTTCGCCAGCTCCTCCACAGAGTGATGGAGAGGAAGAGCGAGGTTGTGCTCACCCAGGATCTCGAAATACCTCCTCTGCTGAAGGCGAGGAGGAGGGATGAGCTTGTTCCCGGCAGTGGAACGACTGGAGGAGGCAAGAAGTGCGAGCTGAGCGTTGGCCCTAGCCCTGGCACTCTTCAGCCCCCGAGACCAGGGCAGAGCTGCACTGGTCTTGGGGGCCTTCCGAACGTCAAACACTTCATCCAGAATCGTGTCTTTGCCTTCACGGGGGGCGATGACTGGATCCGTAAGTCTGTTAAGTTGCCTTATCAGGCTTAGGACCTGCCAGAAGGCATGTTCGGACTCTTGCTGTTCTCCTCCCTGCGGGCTGGCAGCTAAGTCTCCTGCCCCAGGAATCTCTTCCTGGGGTGATACGTGGACATTCCCCTGGGTAGCCGTGGGTTCCTGACGAATCCTTGCAGAGGATTTAGGGACGGTCTTGGAATCCTTGGGTTCCCTCCTGGGAGGGATACAGGATCCCAACAACGAGGTTCGAGGGGCCCCTTCCTCACGAGACGATTCTCCTGCCTGAAGCGAAGTCTCCCCCCCTGGTGCCGAGGGGAAGACTACCGCCCCACTGGACTCACCTGAGGACGGAAAGGCCTCGTCCACGGGAGAAGGAGAGAGTACTCGTGCAGGAGAAGGGACCTTCAAGACCGACCTCTTGGGAACCAACTTCGCCCTGGGGGAAGTCACCACGAAGTCCACTCCTCTCTTTCTCTTCAGCGTAGGAGAGACAGCCGATGGTTTGTTACCCTGGCCGGCGAGTGCTGGTTTCATAACCCTCACTAGCGCCCGTGCCAGCGGACCAAACCAAGTCTGCTGCTCCAAGGACACAGAGTCCGAAATCCTCGCTAAAGGGAAAGGGATCAGGCGATCCTTTGGAGTGGACACGACGGTACCTGCCTGAAAAGAAGGTGGGGAAGAATGCTGTACTGACCTCTCTTCGTCCTGCACTACCAACCTGTGCTTGGATGGAGGTGATCCCGAGTGCCGTCTAGGAGCACGCGTCCCTGCTGCTACCACCGGCTGTGGAATTCGCCGCGAACGATGGTCGCGCGAAGGCGAATGGTCGCGCAGGCGAGCGATCGCGCGGGCGCGCAGGTGGATGATCGCGCGGGCGCACAGGCGAGCGGTCGCGCAGGCGAGTGGTCGCGCGGGCGCGCAGGCGAGCGATCGCGCGGGCGCGCAGGCGAGTGGGCGCGAGGGTGGGCAGGTAAATGAACACGTGACCGAGGCGACGAACGCAAGCGTTGGCGCGACGGCGAGGGATCGTGCTGCCGCGTAGGTGAGGAAGATCGCTGGCGATGTAGATCCACAGGCGATCGATGACGACCTGGTGAGTGCAGTTGCTCAAGTTGGCGATGGCGCGATGTGGTATGTCGACGCACTGGTGTGCGATGGTGAGCAGCATGCGCAGGTGAATGACCGCGTAATGGTAAGCGATGGCGAGCAGCATGCGCAGGTGAATGATCGCGTGATGGGGTGCGATGGTGATCAGCATCCGCAGGAGGGCGATCGTTCAGGGTCGTGCGATGAGGAGCAGCATGCGTAAGAGGGCGATCGTGCAGGGGCGAGCGATGGGGAGCAGCATGCGCAGGTGGCCGATCGCGTGATGGGGTGCGATGGTGATCAGCATCCACAGGAGGGCGATCGTGCAGGGTCGTGCGATGGCGAGCAGCATGCGCAGGCGGGCGATCGTGCAATGGCGAGCGATGGCGAGTAGCATGTGCAGGCGGGCGATCGCGCGATGGCGAGCTAGAAGCTGGCGAACCATGTTCCTTCAGGAGCGTTGGAGAACGTCGGCGCGCTAGTTGTCGCTGTTGAATAGGCGATACTAAGATCGCCTGTGCGCGCTGGCAAGCAGGTGAACGCTGGCGAGGAGGTAATCGCTGGCGCGTAGGTGATCGCTGGCGAGCTGGTGATCTCTGGCGAGCAGAAGGTCGACGCGTGTCCTGTGAGAGGACAGGTGGCGCGGCGCGTTCACGAGCAGGAACGGGAAGATCGCTGGCGCGTTGGCGAACATGTGTTTCTGACACACGCGCAGCACGATGTTGCGTAGCCACAGGACCAGGCAGATGATGAGCAGGGAGTTCAGCAGGAACTAACGGGTGGTCAGAGACCGCAGGGCGAGGGTCCTCAAATGAGCGCTGACGCTCGGAAGAGAGCTGACGAGCAGGAGAGCGCTGGCGAGGGGGGCGAACATCAGGAGAGAGCCGACGAGCAGGTGAGCGTCGGCGAGCAGGAGAGTCTTGGCGAGCAGGAGAGCGCTTGTGCGCTAGCACTGCTCGCGTAAGGGAAGAATCCCTTAGCCCCGAAGGGACCGTTGCCCGTTGGGTGACGAGTTCTCCAGAAGGCGAAGATCCGGCAGGAGATGGTGAGCGGTCTGCAGAGAGGTTCAAGGAGGGCGGAGCAGTAGGTTGAGGCTGACGAGGAGAGTCCCCCCCGGAGGACGAAGACCCAAAAAGGCGCCTCTTAATCCCCCTGTAAGGGGAAGGGAGGCCCTAGTGGCGTAGAGGACGGTGAGCCTTACGGCGGAGGCGGCCTCGGGGGAGATCGTCGGGACCATCGGTCCTCCGAAGGGGAGTCTCCGTCAAAACACTTCCCTCAAAAGGAAGCTGAGCAGCAGTTGAGACCGAAGGACTCACTTCCCCCTTCGAAGGATGTACGGAAGGAGGAGGAGAGCCTTTAGCACCATCACCAGCAACAGCACCTGCGGCGGAAGGCCCAGCCACGTCGGAGGCCTCTGTCACCACGACGTTGACAATAGACAGAGGGTCTACCTCTGCTACCACCGGCGACTGCTTAACAGCGGCCCCCAACGAGACAAGGTCAATAAGAGCGACCCTGGAGGGCAAGCCCTTAAGCCCCAGGGACGATCAAATCTGTAAAAGATCATCACTGGATAAGGCATTATCAATAACCTCCCCCGGAGGAGGAGGGGGAACCGCCTCGCTATGGGAGGCGACGCCCTCTCCCCCCACCGAAGGTCGGGAAACAGAACAAGGGCCTGCGCTCCCACTCGGACGACTCTCCTTAGGAGGCGGACGAGGGGGAGCTTCGGAGGAGGTTTGGGCGGCGGAAGAAGAGTCCCGAGAACCTTCCTCCTTCAAGGCTAACCCCGGAGGACAACGGTCTCTCTTGGACTTCTTCTTACGCCGACGGCCAAACCTCTCCCACTGGGAGGCAGACCACTCCCTGCACTCACGGCACATGTTCTCCTGGTCACACCGTCGGCCCCGACATTGAGGGCAGAGGGTGTGTGGATCCGTATTAACGTCGACATGAAAGTCCCACAAGGACGGCCGGCAACTCCAGGGCATGTACACATAGTAAAGAAAATAACTGAAGGTCAACTTCCAACCAACACACACTCTGAAAAGAAAAAGCAGAAAATTAAAGGCTGTCACGAAGGCGATGAGCAGACACGTCTGATCACCGCCGAGCCAAAAGTGAAGTGAAGCAAGTCACCGGGGTGTGGAGGGGGGAGGGGTAGCAAGCTACCCTTCCCCACCCCCCGCTAACTAGCGCGGGAGTAATTAACCCTCGTTAAAAACTATTGGCTCGTCATTTCAGCTGCGCTAAAAGTAAAACCCTTTGTAAATAGCGTGGTTTGTATTTCGGTTACGGAACAACTATAATTTAAATGACTAATAAAGCTGTGTGGAATAATAAAATGAAAATGATAATTTTCAAAAGTAATATGAAAATAACCCAAACCTGAAGCTCTTTAATATGGAGATCCATTTCAGCGACAGCTGAAACTAGCCATAAAACTTTTAGCCAGGTGTTACTCCCCTCCGCTGGTTACCGGGAGGTAGACTCATCACCTCGCTCACACACACACACAGTAGCCAACACAAGCCACTTTGCAATTGCAGGCAAGACTTCCTGGGAGATAGGTGACAGAGGGTGAGTCTGTGTAAAGAAAGAGTTTCAGGTTTGTATGGTTCGGAAAAAGAAATGATTTCCAAGTTAGTCATTTGTCCCACCAAACCTTTCAGCTCTTGACTATGGAGACTCACGATGAGGTGGCTTGAAGTCCAAGACCAACTGGCTGGTCCCTGACCTATGGTGTGACTCGCATGCTTCGTATGAACTGTGGAAGAGTACACCGTATCACCTCACTCACTCCCAATAATAGATAACAGCCTGAGCAATTGTGCAAAGGTGAAACAACTAAGCAATCTGACTCGTCAAGGTTAGACTTCACTTGGCTACGCTCTATTACCTGTGCGTTACCCGACTCCCATCTCGCTGGGAGAACAGGGACATTACAATACACTGTACAGTACAAGCATCTATTAGGATACACAAGCGACGATGATACTCATCTACAGTCAGAAGAGGTCAACTTGCAGAGTTCATCTGTTTTCTCAAGTCCCAAGAGAGGGGAGAATGAAAGGTCAAAGGTCAGTCCTTTGCCTATCATACTAGACTTACAGCCAGGTAACGTCTGGCATCCACTAACTGCTATTTGTCCTACTAAGGAACTGAGGTGTTATTGATCATGTTTTATGCATCCACCTAAGGACCTTTGGAGAATGTATTGAGGCTCCTGTGGGTTACGTCTCACAGATAGTGGACGGTGAAAGTAGACAGACGTTTCACACAGCCGCCTGTAAGACCTGCATCACATTGAAGTTCTTTTGAATGCCAGGGACATACTAATGTCCCTGAGGTATCTAACCATTCTCCTTATAACTAGTTGCGAAAAACCTCGACCAGTGAAGAATTGCTGGATAACCTCCAAGCGTGAAGATGCAGCGAAGCTACTCATCTGTGGAAAATCTAAACGTGTGGTTGTTTGAGTAACTCAGGAAGTGTAGGGAGTTCCCTGGGTGCTTTTGTGAGAATGTGTAGAAGGTCTGGGAATCATTCTGCATGCTGCCACATCAGAGCTATTAAGGTCTTCAAAAGGTTTTGACATAAATGATTCTTGTTCCAGAATCTCCTTACTAGGGAGAAGGAAATAAACACATAGATGTCTAGGTTATCCCACCGGTGTTGAGAAGCATCTTGCCAGAACGCTTGGGAATCTGGTATTGGGGAGCATTACACCGGTAGTTTGCAGTTGAGAGACGTCACAAAAAGATCTATTGTCGGCAATCCCCAAAAAGTCAGGACTTTGTTGGCTATCTTTTGATTTAAAGAGCACTTGGCGCCAACTATTTGAGTCTTCCTGCTCAGTTTGTCTGCCAAGATGTTTATCTTGCCCAGTAAGAAACAAACTGAGAAGGTCACCGAGTTGTCTTCCGTCCATCTGATTATCTCCACACCAAGATAGCAGAGGGGCTGAGAAAAAGTACCTCCTTTCTTGTTTATGTAAGCCACCACTGTGGTGTTGTTACTCATCAACACCTAAGTGTGTCCTGAAAGGACCTGTTGAGAGTGTAAATACTACAAAGGTCGCTTTCATCTCAAGGAAGTTTATGTGGCAGTGTTGCTCGGCCTTGGACTATATTCCGAAGATAGTAAGTTGCAACAGATGAGCTGCCAGCCTTCTTTTGATGCATCTGTGAAGATCATCAAATTCGGGGAGAGAGAACGTTTATTATTATCAGTAGGTTGGTATCTGATACCCACCACTGAAGGTCTCTCTTCTGCTCCGACCCTACTGGTACTAGAAGATCCGGAGGGTCTTTGTGATGAGACCAGAATATCTTCAGATGCCACTAGAGAATTCGAGTGTGGAGACGACTGTTGGAGACAAGATGCCCCAGGAGTTTCTGCCAATGATGTGCTGGCAGTGTGTCTCGTTCTAGAAAGGGTACTGTTACTCATTTCATTCTCACTATTCTTAGTAAGGATGGTAAGAAATTGCCTAGATTTGTGTCCACATTAATTCCTAAGTATACCAGATTCTGGGTTGGCTGCAGCGAGGACGTTCCGAGATTTTCCATGATCCCCAGATCTTGGCAAACTCGAGGAATCTGTCTCAATTGGGGAGAACTCCTTTCTATTCTCCTAGAATCATGCAATTGTCCAAGAAGAAAAGGAGGAGTATGGCGTTCTTGTGTGCCTACGTTGACACTAGGGCAAACACTCAAGAGAAAACTTATGGTGCTGTGGACAGGACAGAGCCTAGCACTTTGAACTGGCATACAGCAGTTTGTTGTTGAGGGAGAACCTTAAGAACTTCCTTGAGCCAAGATGAATAAGGATCTGGAAGAACGCATCTTTAAGATCCAGAGCGATCAAAAAGTCTCTCGGTTTGACCGTTGTGTTTTCTCCATCTTGAATGGAGATTATTGGATAAACTCATTAAGAGTTGAGAGGTCTATGACTGGTCTCCAGCCTCCAGACATCTTTTCGACCAGATATAGGCAACTGTAGAAGCCTGGGGACTTGTCCAAGAACTCTTAGAGAGTGTTCTTCTCCAGCATGGTCTGGATTTTGATCTGAAGCAATTAGGCCAAAGCACTCCTGATTGTCAAGCATCCCATGGGAGGATGGTGAGTAGTCTCTGCGCTCCCAGAGAAGTAGGCCTTAAATCATCAAGAGGAGGGAAAGGCTGCAGAAGACCACATGTACCAAGAACCCTTTCAGTAAACTAGTCTTTACTTCCGAGTTATCAGAAACTGGGACAGACTCTGGGATACCTGGTCAGCAAGCTACCCAGTAGGGCAGCCAGCACTGCCTAGGTATTGTGTCTGTTGCCCAACCCCCCATGGGTAGGAAGATTCAATTGAGAGGAAGAAGGAACATTTGACTCTCAAGAGAAAGGTCCCTTCTCACGGGTGCCTAAGGGGCCAAGCAGTTGCTTACCCAGTAATCATTGTTGAATGCTGTCGAGTAAGCTATCAGTTGCAAGCTATTGTCCCTGTATCTGAGTGAACCCTGTCCTGCCATTGTCATCATTCCCATGAGAGTTGGTCGTGCATATTCGCTACCAGACGGTAACCCTAGAGTAGCCAGACCTCTCTAGCCATGTGGAGAAATAGTTAAGAAAAGTACAAATTACTCCTAGATTTTTTTTTCATTTTATCATATTTCATAAGTTGTATTTATTGTTTATTGGATCTCCAGTCCTTCTCTAAAAGAATTCTTTTTATTACAGAGTGACAGTGCCCTGCATCCAGCAGGGATTATAGGCAAGATGAAGTGGTCAAAAGAAAAGTTACTCAAAACCTGTTTTGTTGTTATAACTTCTTCCCGTACACTGATGAGTGATTCAAGAGCAAATGAAACTAGATTATTCTTATCACTGACCGATGTTGTCCCATCATAATGTAATTGTTTTTTTTTTCATATATTGACACAGAGTTTCCAAGGATAGTGGTTTACATACTTGTCCCCAGAAACAAGTGAACATAAAGTGGCATAGAAAAGTTTTCAGCGGCAGCCAAACTTTTAAGTGTCAGCTGACTGTTCATGCAGATAATGAACCACAGTGTTGCAGGGTTCTCCTTTAAGCTTGAAGTTTTTTCTTCCATAAGCCTGGAACTTTCTCTGGATAATATCTACATTAAGCAGAAAGGCTCTGTCTTGATGTTAACAATAAGAAAATTTGCATCACAAACCAGATAGGGCTTTATCCTGAAAGAGGGTTCTTCGTGTTATATCTTATTTTTTGTGTGTGTGACTGACAATGATTGGAGCTGCCGGAGTTGGCTGCTGAAAACATTTTGTGTCTGGACGTTTATTGTAGCGGTAGTGTTGCTTGTTGAGATAGTAGGACCACCCAGGCAACAGCAACGTACACATGGTGGCATTTATTATGTACTATGATATGTAGATGTTTGTAGCATAGCTTTAGGAAGTTACTATACTGTATTTGATATGCTATTTAGTCATCCCCTCTCGGGGTAACACTGAGGATTGTAAGTTTTTTCTCTTTCTCTCAGGAATGATATAAACATTTTTCTTTTCACAAAATAAATAATTTTCTTGTTTTTATGAAGACAGCATTTCATTCCAGTACCTTCCACCATTGTGTCCCCTTCTCAGCCACCCATTTAATGTTTAGTATTGTTTGTTTCCTTTATAAAATCTAACCTGAGATTCAAGCTATTCATGTACTGTATACTCCTCATCTTCCCAGACACGAGTCAACGGTCATTCTGCCTGTTTATTCAGCAAGTTCAAGGCAGGGTAAATAATTGGGAAGTAAGGTTCCAGCAGGGTCCCCTTGCCCAGTATAAAATCAAGGGGTGGTGCCCAGTGCCAAGTTCTCTTGACCTGTTATCCAGATTTTTGGTTTTCCACAGTTTACATTTATTTTTGTGTAGTGAACATTGGAGTGTGGTCGGCATTCGGACACTAAGCAGTCTGCGTGGTATATATGGCCACAGTCCACAAACCCCTACAGCGAAACAAAAGAAGGCATTATTGTAAATTCCATACATTAGTTGATCGCTGTCAAGCAAACTGACGGTCGCTCACGACCAACCGTATACAACTAATTCCGCAAGACAAGACTGACGTATATCTAATCCTTCACCTCACAGGTGTTGTACTGTAAATGCTGTACAAGTCCAGCTACAGACCAGTCACACAGACAGAATTTCTTTTCTCTATATGGCAATTTCTTTCATTTTTATAACGAAATACTGAGGTAGAACGAAGATTCGTAAGTGGTCAGAAAGATTTGCTGCGTCAGACACTCGATCGGTGAACATTGCTAATGTTTGGCGAACAAGACCTCCGTCTTCCTACTACAGAAAAACCCTGAGAAACGGCGAATGTTTCATATTTCTTGAAAGCAACTCGCTTAAGCGAACTTTCACAGAGTCTAAGTGCTTTCAATAATAAGATAAACAGTTCAGAGAAGTTGAGCCATTAGTGAGGATCTGCCAAGAATGGAGAAGGAGTTTGCTCAAGAACAGACTACCTCTGATGGTACGGGAGAGTAGGAGGATTATAAATGACCTGACTCTCCCAAAGGAATAAAACCATCAAATTAGGAATAGATCTAATGATTTATTAGAACGAAGTTCCAATTGTAAGAGGGTACGTAGTTCTTGCCATCCCTCATGGGTGTGCACCCAATTGTGAGAGTAATGCATGCAACTGGAGAATCAATTCCCAAACTGTGTTGTTGGCAGTAATAGTTTGCTTACCTACATGCAATGACCCCAAAGGGAATTTGCTCACAAGACTTGATTTGTACCCTGAGGGTAGGATGGCTAAGAGCAGGCACTGCAAGCAGTCGCCTAACTCCTTCCCCGTCAAGCTCCAAAGAGCCTGCAAGGAACGTAGGAATCCAATTCCATCAGAGAAATCCTCAGGGAAAAGGCGATCAACCTCTTTGCTGCTGTCGACAATTCTCCCCGTAAGCGGAGAGATTGCTGGACAGTGGTTGGTGAAAGGTAACTCTCTCTTGGAAGGGAACGTCACCCAACACCTGGCGAAGGTTAACTATCCCTCAGATGGGGAAGTTGTCCAACACTTGGAGGGGGACCTCTTAGCAATGCTCTATGCTTGCAGTCAATGAACAAAGCTGAACTAGCCAAAGCTAGTTTCTGGGTTCCCCCGAGGGAATCCTCCCATGACCAGATGCCCCGAAGGGAGTCAGTCTGCCTCTGCTCTAAATCCTACGCTGAACCTATAGAAATAACGGTGAGCAGAAGTAAAGTGAAGCTATAGGAACGAAGGTTAGCAGAAGTAATGTTATAGTAAATTGTAACGCTTATAGAAACCATTCCACATTGTATAAAAAGGAAAATTTAAAATTTTAGGCAAGTTGGTTCTTTATTATGGTTGTCAAGCCATTTAAAGCGGAGGAGAACCAACAACGTCTGTTCTCTTACGAGCCAGAATGCCAAGTGGCTTGTGTTGGCTACTGCGAGGCAGATGAGGATGGTGGGTCTACCTCACGTTAACCAGTGGAGGGGAGCAACAAATCACTAAAAGAACTGAAATGTTTGTATTTGATGCCGGAACAATTGTACGTTTCCTAACTATGCAAACCTGATTCCTTTATTAGCTGGAACTCGGCTATTAAAATTTATGAGGTGTCAGTGGTTACTAGCCCCATCCTCTCGCCATCACACTAAGTAGCAACTTACACCTTCACTTGGCATTTTAGGGGTAGTTGAGCTGGCAAGAGTAGCATAAAGGACTCGGGTTTTTATGGTTTAAAAGATAACAGATTCTTTACATAACAGAAGAAATCAGTGCAAGATGGCATATAGTTATAGGACTTTTAATGAAGTGTATACAACCGTCACTATTGTTACCAGTGGTAGTGGGGAGAAGAACAGCAATTCCAAATATTGACATCTGTGGCTACGCAAAATACACAAAATACGAACCTTAAGCTCTTTAAACAGGGGACTCATACTTGGGTTGTTGGAAGTCCCATGAACTGGCTGAAACTTTGAGCCTGAGATTCCAGCATCCAAGCACAATAACGCCAAGGATGAACATCCTTATACCTTGTAAACTAGTGGCCTGTCAGTACCCGCGAGCTGACAGCCTGAGCGAAAGTGAATATGAGTGTACTAAGGTACTGTTACTGTAACTGCCAAGGCTATTATTATTATTATCATTACTTACTAAGCAACAACCCTAGTTGGAAAAGCAGGATGCTCTAAGCCCAGGGGCTCCAACAGGGAAAATAGCCCAGTGAGGAAAGGAAACAAGGAATAATAAAATATTTTAAGAACAGTAACACCATTGAAATAAATATTTCCTACTTAAATTAAAAACTTTAACAAAACAAGAGGAAGAGAAATTAGATAGAATAGTGTGCCCAAGTGTACACTCAAGCAAAAGAACTCTAACCCAAGACAGTGGAAGACCATGGTACAGAGGCTATGGCACTACCCAAGACTAGAGAACAATGGTTTGATTTTGGAGTGTCCTTCTCCTAGAAGAGCTGCTTACCATAGCTAAAGAGTCTCTTCTACCCTTACCCTTAATAGGAAAGTAGCCACTGAACCGTAACGAGAGAGAAGGATCCAATGTAGAATTGTCTGGCCAGTTAAAGGACCCCAAAACTCTCTAGCAGTAGTATTTCAATGGGTGACTGGGGTGCCCTGGCCAACCTACTACCTATAATCAAAACGCTTGTAAGTATATATACTGCGCACACTGAGAGCCAACATCCAAACTTCTCCTTGTAAGGAGATTGGGGACGTGACTTTAATATACAATACGCTACATATATTCTAGCTTCAAGCTTACATGGGGCTTATCGGCAGTCGCAAGAGTTCTAGCCGACAGTCTGGATTCTATGCCTAAAGAGGGGGGAAGATGAAGAAAAGAAAATCCCAGTTACTGCTTATTCATTCATCATTAACTAACAGTATAACTTCAGACTTCGAATGACTGCAAATAGTCCTATGAGGGGCTAAGGCCGCTAAACCGCTCACTGTGCAGCTCCCATAGGGCCTATCAAAAAGGAATCTATGAACCTGTGTGTCCCCTCTTCCAGGTACAGTATTGGGTGGTGAAGAGGGTTTTTCTCTTCCACAACCCTGCTTTAAGTACCAGCATGAGAGAGAGAAGTTCTTCTTGATAGCCAGGGATGTACTTATGACCCTAAAATCATGAGCTGATGAGAAGGAGATGGAGTCCTTCGTCACCTTTTTCTTGACCCTGTCCGAGCTGACGAACAGTGAATGAGCTCTTCGAGATTGTTTGAGATGGCGCCTTTGCATTCTCCCAGGACACCCAGGGTCATCAGTTACATGCCAGAGACTCAGATTCTGAAAAGAACTGAACCTAGGATCAGATTTTAAGTCTTAGCAACAAACTCAGGGATACAGTTGAATGTAACCTGTCCCAATCCCATTGAATGGGCGCTGTTGTAAGAGATACCATGTAACTTGCTTACCCTCTTAACTAAGCTGAAGGCAAAAAGAAAGACCATTTTCAACATAAGATCACAGTCTGAAGCCTGATGTAAATGATCACCTTAAAGAACAAAGGACTTTACTACATTCCATGGAGGTGGTCTCACTTTTAACTGAAGACAAGCCTCTTCAAAACTTCATATGAACATAGACAGGATCTACTAAAGAGTGAATATCTAACCCTTTTAGTCCAAAGACCTGGCACAAGGCCAAGCAATATGTTTTTCACTGCTGAGAATGAACAGTTTTACGTCCCCGAGATAAAAGTAAAAATGATATTTTCCTTATAAAATAAATTTTTGAATATACTTACCCGGTGAATATATAAATAGCTGACGTCTCCGACGGCCCGACAGATTCCAAAAAACTCGCGAGCGATCGCCATGAAGGTTGCGGGTGTGCCCACCAGCGCCGACTATCGGTCAGATACCACATATACTTCTCAACCACTCCAGTTCTTCTCAGTCCGCTGGGTCTCTATCGGGGAGGAAGGGAGGGCCTTTAATATTATATATTCACCGGGTAAGTATATTCAAAAATTTATTTTATAAGGAAAAATGATATTTTAATTATAAAATAAATTTTTGAATATACTTACCCGGTGAATATATAATAGCTGCAACTCTGTTGCTCGACAGACACATACATAAAAAAAACTCGCGAGCGATCGCTATGCAGGTTGCGGGTGTGCCCACCAGCGCCAACTGTCGGCCAGATACCACTCTCGGATGTAAACAAAACCTTCAATTTCTTCTCATCCCACTGCGTCTCTATTGGGGAGGAAGGGAGGGTCATTTAACCCTGGATAGGTACGGTCCTCGGACACCCCTTTAAGGGTATACTCGGACGCGAACGACCCCGACGCCAAAAAAAATTCTTGAAAAATCAGTTTTTGCAGTAACCTCCTTTTTTCTTTTGCCAAAAAAAACTTCAATGAATGCTTAAAACAACTGTATAGATAAATACTACTCATCTGCAGAAAAACTATTTATTATAAATATTTTAAAAAATTAAGTAGAAAAAAAAAAGACCTGACATAAAAATTCATAAAAAAAAAGTTTATACATATATACACAAATCCATTTAGGAATTGATTCTTGAATGTTTAGGACACATCTTGATGTATTTTGGATGAAGTCAGACCCATGGAGGTGAAGATCTGAAATGAGAAAAAAAGGGTAACTTTTTTTGGCCAAAAAAATTTGTCCAAATTTCATGAATTTTTTTGGGTACCCAAATGAAATAGGAAGTGGCTAATTTTTTTAGGGAATAAACATATGTTATCCTAAAATAGAAATATGTAAAAAAATCTTCATTATTTTGTAAATTACATTTATATCAGGGGCCATATCTAAAGGTAATTTTTTGAGTACTTAGAAATTCCGTAAAAAAATACATATATTTAATATATAATATGATATTTATGCAGGTAAAAATATACTAAAATATCACAAATTCTATAGGGAACAAGAATATATATAGATAGGGCAGCTTACGCTTCGGATATGTCCACAAAATGGCCGCCAACCACACTGACTCAGACTCCCTAATCTGCCACTTGAAATGTAGGAAGGGTATGTCAATTTCAAGGTGTTATTTACTAATCTAATTATTATTGGATATGCATAAAAATTGTATGGTGGGTTGCTGGATAATTGTCGATTATTTTACGACTATAAAATTAAAATTCTGACCCAAAAAAATTTTTTTGAAGGGAAATAAAATCGAAAAAAAAAATGTAAAACAATATTTTAGCTAAAAAAATTTGATGATATTCAATCAAAAAAAAAGTAAACAAAATTTTCCGACAAATAAACATCTAGAGGAATCATTACTCTGTGATAGTTCCTTAGTACGTAGTAATTTTGAAAGAATTGGGAAAAAACGAAAAAATGGCAATCACCGGAAAATCGAACACATACCTATATATACGCCATATCTAGCTAAAAAAAAGATAGGCATGGGTAGCCAGATCATCTAGAAACACTTTCCAACACTATAAAAATATAAGTTTTGCGACACTACTTGCCAATTCCTTACGGTAACATGACTAAGCAAAAAAATGCAAAACAAATAAAAAGGGGCACTCGAGGAAAAATGGCTAACATTCTAATATACGGCATTTCAGAAAAAAAAATTCAGCCACGTGCTAGGCAAACCATCAAGGCACATTTTCCGACAAATAAACATCTAAATGAATAATTACTCTGTGATAGTTCCTCAGTACGTAGTAATTTTGAAAGAAATGGGAAAAAACGAAAAAATGGCAATCACAGGAAAATCGAACACATACCTATATATACGCCATATCTGGCTAAAAAAAGAAGATAGGCATGGGTAGCCAGATCATCTAGAAACACTTTCCAACACTATAAAATTATAAGTTTTGCGACACTACTTGCCAATTCCTTACGGTAACATGACTAAGCAAAAAAATGCAAAACAAATAAAAAGGGGCACTCGTGGAAAAATGGCTATTCTAATATACGGCATTTCAGAAAAAAAAATTTCAGCCACGTGCTAGGCAAACCATCAAGGCATATTTTCCGACAAATAAACATATAAATGAAATATTACTCTGTGATAGTTCCTTAGTACGTAGTAATTTTGAAAGAAATGGGAAAAAACGAAAAAATGGCAATCACAGGAAAATCGAACACATACTTATATATACGCCATATCTGGCTAAAAAAAAAATAGGCATGGGTAGCCAGATCATCTAGAAACACTTTCCAACACTATAAAAATATAAGTTTTGCGACACTACTTGCCAATTCCTTACGGTACCATGACTAAGCAAAAAAATGCAAAACAAATAATAAGGGGCACTCGCGGAAAAATGCCCAACATTCTAATATACGGCATCTCAGATAAAAAAAAAGACATGCACGTGTTAGCCCAACCATCAAGGCACACTTTCTAACACATAAACATGAAAAAAAAATCAATAATATACGGCAATTCCTTACTACGTAGTAAATTTTTACAAATATTGAAAAAAAACAGAAATTGGCAACCGCAGTTAAATACCCAATATACCAATAACTACGTCGTATCTGACAAAAACAAAATCACGCATGGGTAGCCAGATCATCTAGACACACTTTCCAACACTAAAAAAGCAAAAGTTTTACGACACTATTTCGCAATATCTTACGGAAAAATGACTTGGCAAAAAAATGAAAAAAAATGAAAAAGGGACACTCGCGGTAAAATGCCCGACATTCTAATATACGACATCTCAGATAAAAAAAAAGACATGCACGTGTTAGCCCAACCATCAAGGCACACTTTCTAACACATAAACATGAAAAAAAAATGAATAATATACGGCAATTCCTTACTACGTAGTAATTTTTACAAATATTGAAAAAAAAACAGAAATTGGTAACCGCAGTTAAATACCCAATATACCAATAACTACGTCGATTCTGACAAAAACAAAGTCATGCATGGGTAGCCAGATCATATAGACACACTTTCCAACACTAAACAAGCAAAAGTTTTACGACACTATTTGGCAATATCTTACGGAAAAATGACTTGGCAAAAAAATGAAAAAAAATGAAAAAGGGGCACTCGCGGTAAAATGGTCCTCGTGGTGATGAACGACATTTTAACTAAAAAAAAAAACATGCACATGGTAGCCAAACAATCCACCAAGACTTTCCACAACTGATAACCTATACAAGTTGCACCATTCTACGACAATTTCATAATACGTAATAACTTTGATAATTATGCAAACTACCCTAGAAGGGTAAACTCGGACGCGAACGACCCCGACGCATCTCAGAAATCGGGGAAGGAGTACAGCTACAGCAATGCACATCTGGACACTACTAGAGCGTGTAGGGGAGACACCTCCTGCAGGTCGATCACCCACAAATTCAGTCACGGGGGTGAGTCACGTGAGAAAAACCTGTTTTTTTTTGACGCTCGGGGTCGCAAACGACCCACCGTACCTATCCAGGGTTAATTTATATATTCACCGGGTAAGTATATTAAAAATTTATTTTATAATTAAAATATCCTTTTTAAATATTTAACTTAGCTGGTGAATATATAATAGCTGATTCACACCCAAGGAGGTGGGTAGAGACCAGAGTTAATTATGTTTACAGTGTAAAAGCTAAGAGTTTTTTCATTTTGGCAGTTATCAATATAACAAAACCAAAATAAATAGGTACCTGGTGAGGAAGTTGACTTAGACGATTACTCTGCCTTGTAAGTCTGTCTTCCTCACGGAGCCCAGCGATCCTCTTAGGATGCTGACAGACTCCCAGGAGCTGAAGTATCAAGGGCTGCAACCCATACAACAGGACCTCATCAAACCCCTAATCTGGGCGCTCTCAAGAAATGACTTTGACCACCCGCCAAATCAATCAGGATGCGAAAGGCTTCTTAGCCTTCCGAACAACCCATAAAACAATATTAAAAACATTTCAAGAGACAGATTAAAAGGATATTGGAATTAGGGAAGTGTAGTGGTAGAACCCTCACCCACTACTGCACTCGCTGCAACGAATGGACCCAGTGTGTAGCAGTCCTCGTAAAGAGTCTGGACATCTTTTAAGTAAAATGACGCGAACACTGACTTGTTTCTCCAAGAAGTCGCGTCCATAATACTTTGCAGAGATTTATTTTGCTTGAAGGCCACGGAGGTTGCTATATCTCTAACTTCGTGCGTCTTAACCTTAAGCAAACATCGGTCTTTCTCATTCAAGTGAGAATGAGCTTCTCGTATTAAAAAAATCTGATAAAATATGACAAAGAATTCTTTGACATAGGCAATGAAGGTTTCTTAACTGAGCACCATAATGCCTCAGATTTCCCTCGTAATGACTTAGTACGAGCTAAATCGAACTTAAGAGCTCTAACAGGACATAATACTCTTTCCAGTTCGTTGCCTACGATCTCTGATAAGCAAGGAATATCAAAAGATTTAGGCCAAGGACGAGAAGGCAGTTCATTTTTGGCCAGGAAACCAAGTTGAAGTGAACAAGTGGCTTTTTTCTGTAGGAAAGCCGATGTTCTTACTGAAGGCATGAAGTTCACTGACCCTTTTAGCCGAAGCCAAGCACACTAGGAAAAGTGTCTTGAGGGTGAGATCCTTCAGGGAGGCTGAATGTAATGGCTCAAACCTGTCTGACATGAGGAACCTTAGGACCACGTCTAAGTTCCATCCAGGAGTTGCCAAACGACGTTCCTTAGAGGTCTCGAAAGACTTAAGGAGATCTTGGAGATCTTTATTGTTGGAAAGATCTAAGCCTCTATGTCGAAAGACCGAAGCCAACATGCTCCTGTAGCCCTTAATCGTGGGAGCTGAAAGGGAGCGAACCTTTCTCAGATGTAAAAGAAAATCTGCGATTTGGGCTACAGAGGTACTGGACGAGGACACAGATGCTGACTTGCACCAGTCTCGAAAGACTTCCCACTTCGACTGGTATACTCTAATGGTAGAAGCTCTCCTAGCTCTTGCAATCGCACTGACTGCCTCCTTCGAAAAAACCTCTAGCTCTTGAGAGTCTTTCGATAGTGTGAAGGAAGTCAGACGAAGAGCGGGGAGGCTTTGATGGACATTCTTTACGTGGGGCTGACGTAACAGATCTACCCTTAGAGGAAGACTTCTTGGAAAGTCTACCAGCCATTGAAGTACCTCGGTGAACCACTCTCTCGCGGGCCAGAGGGTAGCAACCAACGTCAACCTTGTCCCTCCGTGAGAGGCGAACTTCTGCAGTACCTTGTTGACTATCTTGAATGGTGGGAATGCATATAAGTCCATAAAAGACCAATCCAGTAGAAACGCGTCTATGTAGATTGCTTCTGTATCTAGGACTGGAGAGCAAAAGATTGGTAACCTTTTGGTCAACGAGGAGGCAAAGAGGTCTATGGTTGGTTGACCCCAAGAAGCCCAAAGACTCTTGCCCACGTCCTTGTGGAGGGTCCATTCCGTGGGTATCACCTGACCCCTCCGACTGAGACAGTCTGCCAAGACGTTCAAGTCCCCCTGGATGAATCTCGTCAACAGGGAGATGCCTCGAATTCTAGACCATAAGAGAAGGTCCCTTGCGATCTCGAGCAGCGTGAAGGAGTGTGTGCCTCCTTGCTTGGAGATGTACGCCAAAGTTGTGGTGTTGTCTGAGTTGACCTCTACCACTTAGTTTTGAAGACGCTTCCTAATATCATCAAGGCCAAGTGGACTGCTAATAGCTCCTTGCCGTTGATGTGCATGCTCTTCTGACTTGAGGTCCACAGACCAGCGCATTCCCGACCGTCCAGGGTCGCACCCAACCCAAACCCGACGCGTCTGAGGACAACACGTGGTTTGGGTTCTTGACTGCTAGGGATAGTCCCTCTCTCAGACTGATATTGCTGTCCCACCATTTCAGGCATGCCTTTATTGGTTCGGAGACTGGGAATGATACCGTCTCTAATGTCTTGTCCTAGTTCCAGTGAGAGGCTAGATGGAACCGGAGAGGCAGAAGGGGTAGTCTCCCTAGTGAGACAAACTGCTCCAGGGATGAGAGAGTCCCTACGAGACTGTTCCAACTCCTGACTGAATAAACGTTTTCTTTTCAGCATTAGTTGGACTTCGAGCAGGGCTTGACTGCGAATCTCCATCCCCAAAAATAGAATAATCTGGGATGGGATCAGTTGGGACTTTTAGGTTGACCACAAGTCCCAACTCCCTGGCCAGACTCAACGTCCAAAGTAGATCCTGCAGACAGTGAAGGCTGGACGATGCTCTGAGAAGCCAGTCGTCCAAGTACAGGGAGGATCGGATCCCCGATAGCTCGAAACTGGTACCCCACATTCCTGAAAACAAACCTCAGAAACGGTTGGGAATCCGGGTGTATAGGAATGTGGAAGTATGCCTCCTGAAGGTCGAGAGAGACCATCCAGTCGCCTTCCATAAATGCTGTCAAGACAGCCTGGAAGACTTCATCGTGAAGTTTGTCTTGACAATGAACACATTGAGCGCACTTGCCTCTTACGTACTCCTGCAGTGAACATGGCTGCCAAATCATGGAGCCATCCCTGAGGGACTTGTTCCTGCAGAGAACGTGGCTGTCAGATCATTGGAGCCATCCCTGAAAGCCTTGTTTATGCATGACATAATTGTAGAGCAAAACTTAAAAGGCTCGAAAACAGCTGTGAAGTTGACCTGTAAAATCTTGGAGCGTCTCATGGCCAGGCGCCAGGGAGAGTCTATGAGGTTTGAGAAGTCTATCTGGGCAGAGGCAGGAACTCCCAAGCCGAGAACTTCTCTCGTGTCATATCAGACTCTCGCTCTATAAGCCAGTTTAAAAGAAGGGAAAGCAAAGGCTGTATCCCCCAAACTCCTCCTGGTGATAAACCAGTCGCCTAGCAAACGTAAAGCTCTCTAGGAGAGCGAGAGAGCACTAGCTTATAAAACAACGGCTTCGAAGTAGCTAGGCCTAGTGTAAGCTCTGACGTTTAGGCGAACGAGGAGCAGCAGTTACAAAAAGATCCGGACAAAGATCCTTAAAAATCAGCATGATTTATTTAAAGTCCATAGAGGGCTAAGCAGCTTTAGGCTCCTCTCCGTCTGACAGAGTCCTCAAGGGAATATCAGTAGGAGGGGGAACAGCAACTTCCTCATCTGAAGGAACCTTGTCCGATAATAGCTGAGTCTCAAGCAAGGGAGAGACTTACCGTGGTGGCAATGCTTTACAAGCAGAGTCCACACACACTGGTGCATTAGTAGCGGACCAGGACGCAACGTCATGTAACTGCTTGACAGTCTGTGAACTGTCAACAACAACAGGTGCGAGAGACCAGGACGCAACGTCATGTAACTGCTTGACACTCTGTGAACTGTCAACAACAACAGGTGCGTGAGGACGCACAGCGTCCACTCGTGACTGCTTTGACCGCCTAGACTGAGCAGTCAAAACAACTCTAGAATGCGGAGGTTGACGCTCAGCGTCAAAAAAAAGTCAACTCCGATTGTTAGCGAACGTCCTGAACGTCAACAGGAGCATCAGCAAGTGGCCTAACGTCCAAATGTGGCTGAAAATCCACACGAGACCGCATCGAGTGTGGTTCTAAACAACCTGACTGACGTGACTTAGCTACGCCAACGTCAACAGGACGCACAAAGGAACGTTAGGGTGGCTGAAAGCCAGGATCTCGATGAGATAAACGGCTAGGCTCAACGGACTTATCGGCAGAATAGTCTTCCATAAGGGAGGCAAGCTTATTCTGCATGTCTTGCCGTACAACCCATTTAGGATCAACGGGAATGGTTGCGGTAAGAGACGAGGGTAACGTCTGTGACCGCAAAACCTTGCCTACAAAAAGACTCTCGGAGTCTGTGTTACGCTTTTGTTAGGCGGCGAGCAGTCTTCCGATGACTGCATAGGGTCAGAGCTGTCCTAATGGCTACAACCAGGACGCTGGACCTGTCCTGAAAGGACTGACTTTCGCTTAAAGGCCTCGAAACCTTGTTTCAGGTTTCTTATGCGAAAAGCCTTCGGATGACGAGGAGAAAATCATCTCTCTCGCCTTATGGTAGGGGTGATCTTGGTAAGATACACCCGATACCATAGAGGGAACGTCTGTTCGCTGATCAAGGCCTCTCGAACCCATAAGTCGTACGACATTACTTCTCCCCTGGGCTTGGGAGCTTGCAAGAGGTCCCGGACTAGGCGAACGACAGGCACGAACAGACGGACCCTCGGTCGCAACACTGATAACACTTTGCGCAATATCACTTTATCACTACGATTTTCTGTTTTGCACTTATTTCACTGAAATCGAAACTTTTACTGATTTCTACCTGAAGCACGCAATTCTACCCTCATCAAAAGGTAGTAATTGCGAAATCAGTCGTATAATGCAAGCACATTAAAACCAGCAAAAAACAGCACATTAATACCAGCAAAAAACAGTAAACATATTTTAAGATAAAAAATTCAGTGGCTGGGGAAGAGACTAAACACTAGTTCAATCAAAACTACGTTTTCAATCTCTCACCGTACATTGCCTGGGGACGAGAATAAAAAACTAAAAACGTTTTATCCTTTCTCCCCGTACAGAGACTAGGGACGAGAGTAACTCGAGAACAACGTTACCCGCTTGAACGGAACGTTTTCTCTCCTCTCTCTCCCTCCGTCTCTATCTTTCTCTCTCTCTCTCTCTCTTGATTTCGCACCTAAGAGAAGAGCCCACTTACGTTTCGTCAAAAAAACATGTTATTTGACCAAAGGAAAAAACTGAAAGGTTTTTCAATTAAGAGTTCCTTTAAAATAGAATTTAAAACATTTAAGCTTTGAAAGAAGAATGAACAAAACGTCAGAATCGATTTACTCTTTCTGCAAAGTGAAACCGTGATACTCTCTCTCTCTATCGTAACGATAGAGCGCAAACTGCGTAGCATAAATAAACTAAACGTTAGTTCATCTTTGAAACAGTACAAAGACTATTCAAAGAAAATCTTTCATAAAATATCTATTAAAAAATATTCATTTAAAAAGTTTTAAATCATTAGCTCTTTAAAAGCTATTTACGATTGAAAGGTCTCAACGTTGTTTAACTTCGGTTTCCAAGTTAGGACCGCCTACTCTCAGGAAAGGTTGCATATAGACAAATCATTAAAATTTATTTTTATGTTTATTATAAATGGAAAGTTAATCGAAGAGGCCTAATAAAGGCGGTGAGATATAAAATATATAGAGGAAAATCTATAATTAATTTATAACGTGATAAGATAATTGCTAAAAGCCTAAACACACTTCCGTCTAAGGGAAGGGTCGGCCATTTAAAAGTCAAAGAAAGTCCATACTATCTTTGTCATCAAAAATTAAATCTATCCAAAAACGAGTTCAAGGATTTATTTGAAGAAAAACACCTGTACTGCGAAAGCTCAAACCAAATTAAAGTACTTCACCAAATATGATGGGAAAAACTCCAGGTTCAACAGCGAGTAAAAGTACGTCTTGTCGACACGTCGACAGAGAAGAAATTGAAGGTTTTGTTTACATCCGAGAGTGGTATCTGGCCGACAGTTGGCGCTGGTGGGCACACCCGCAACCTGCATAGCGATCGCTCGCGAGTTTTTTTATGTATGTGTCTGTCGAGCAACAGAGTTGCAGCTATTATATATTCACCGGCTAAGTTAAATATTTAAAATATCATTTTTAAATATTAAACTTAGCCAGTGAATATATAAATAGCTGATTCACACCCATGGCGGTGGGTAGAGACCAGTATTAATCCAATAAAGGCGTATATGCTCAAGAGTTTTTGACAAATATTTCACAAAAAACAAACTTAAGTATAGGTACCTGGTAAGGAAGCTGACTCTGATGATCACTTTGCCTCATTAGTCCGCTTTCCTCACGAAGCCCAGTCATCCTCTCAGGATACTGAAAGACTCCCAGGAGCTGTTATATCCAGGGCGAACACCCCTATAACAGGACCTCATCAATACCCTTAATCTGGGCGCTCTCAAGAAACAACATTTTGACCACCCGCCAAATCAAAAAGATTGCGAAAGACTTCTTAGTCTCCCGTACAACCCAAAATAAGATTAAAAATTTCAAGAGTACATTAAAAGGATATTGGGATTAAGGGAGTGTAGTGGTAGAGCCTTCACCCACTACTGCACTCGCTGCTACGAATGGTCCCAGTGTGTAGCAGTCCTCATAAAGAGTCTGGACATCTTTCAAGTAATATGTTATTTTCATTAGTAAAATAAATTTTTGAATATACTTACCCGGTGATCATATAGCTGTCAGCTCTGCTGCCCGACAGAAAAACCTAAGGACAAAATACGCCAGCGATCGCTATACAGGTGGGGGTGTACATCAACAGCGCCATCTGTCGAGCAGGTACTCAAGTACTCCATGTCAACACAGAACCAATTTTCTCCTCTGCCCACTGGGTCTCTATTGGGGAGGAAGGGAGGGTCCTTTAATTTATGATCACCGGGTAAGTATATTCAAAAATTTATTTTACTAATGAAAATAACATTTTTCAATATTAAACTTAGCCGGTGATCATATAGCTGATTCACACCCAGGGGGGTGGGTAGAGACCAGCATTACATGTTGACATTATTATGAGCTAAGTATTTTGTATTTCATTTTAGCAGTTATTCAAAATAACAAACAAAATCAATAAGTACCTGGTAAGGAAGTCGACTTGAACAATTACTCTGCCTTTTTAAGTACGTCTTCCTTACTGAGCCTCGCGATCCTCATAGGATGCTGAGCGACTCCTAGGAGCTGAAGTATGAAGGGTTGCAACCCATACTAAAGGACCTCATCAAAACCTCTAATCTAGGCGCTTCTCAAGAAAAGACTTTGACCACCCGCCAAATCAAGTAGGATGCGAAAGGCTTCTTAGCCTTCCGGACAACCCAAAAGCAATAATAAAACATTTCAAGAGAAAGATTAAAAAAGGTTATGGAATTAGGGAATTGTAGTGGTTGAGCCCTCACCCACTACTGCACTCGTTGCTACGAATGGTCCCAGAGTGTAGCAGTTCTCGTAAAGAGACTGGACATTCTTAAGATAAAAAAACGCGAACACTGATTTGCTTTTCCAATAGGTTGCGTCGAATATACTTTGCAGAGATCTATTTTGTTTAAAGGCCACGGAAGTTGCGACAGTTCTAACTTCGTGTGTCCTTACCTTCAGCAAAGCTTGGTCTTCCTCATTCAGATGGGAATGAGCTTCTCGTATTAACAGTCTGATAAAATAGGATAAAGCCTTCTTTGACATAGGCAAAGATGGATTCTTAACTGAACACCATAAAGCTTCAGACGGGCCTCGTAAAGGTTTTTAAATAGAACTTAAGAGCTCTTACAGGACATAAGACTCTTTCTAGTTCATTTCCAACCATACGATAAGTTTGGAATATCGAACGATATTGGTCAAGCCCGAGAAGGCAGCTCGTGTTTGGCTAGAAAACCAAGTTGTAGAACATGTAGCCGTTTCGGATGAGAATCCGATGTTCTTGCTGAAGGCATGAATCTCACTGACTCTTTTAGCTGTGGCTAAGCATATCAGGAAAAGAGTCTTAAAGGTGAGATCTTTCAGGGAGGCTGATTGTAGCGGTTCGAACCTGTCTGACATAAGGAATCTTAGTACCACGTCTAAATTCCAACCAGGTGTAACCAAACGACGCTCCTTCGTGGTCTCAAAAGCCTTAAGGAGGTCCTGTAGATCTTTATTGTTGGAAAGATCTAAGCCTCTGTGACGGAAGACTGATGTCAACATGCTTCTGTAACCCTTGATAGTGGGAGCTTAAAGAGATCGTTCTTTCCTCAGATATAAGAGAAAGTCAGCTATTTGAGTTACAGAGGTACTGGTCGAGGATACGGATACTGACTTGCACCAGTTTCGGAAGATTTCCCACTTCGATTGGTAGACTCTAAGGGTGGATGTTCTCCTTGCTCTAGCAATCGCTCTGGCTGCCTCCTTCGAAAAGCCTCTAGCTCTCGAGAGTCTTTCGATAGTCTGAAGGCAGTCAGACAAAGAGTGTGGAGGCCTTGGTGTACCTTCTTTACGCGTGGCTGACGTAGAAGGTCCACCCTTAGGGGAAGTGTTCTGGGAACGTCTACTAGCCATCGAAGTACCTCGGTGAGCCATTTTCTCGCGGGCCAGAGGGAAGCAACTAGAATCAACCTTGTCCCTTCGTGAGAGGCGAACTTCTGCAGTACCTTGTTGACAATCTTGAACAGAGGGAATGCATATAGATCTAGATGTGACCAATCTAGTAGAAAGGCATCTATATGAACTGCTGCTGGGTCCGGGATTGGTGAGCAAAATATTGGGAGCCTCTTGGTCATCGAGGTTGCGAAGAGATCTATGGTTGGCTGGCCCCAGGTGGCCCAAAGTCTCTTGCATACATCCTTGTGGAGGGTCCATTCTGTTGGAATTATTTGTCCCTTCCGACTGAGACAATCTGCCATGACATTCAAGTTGCCTTGGATGAACCTCGTTACCAGTGAAATGTCTAGACCTTTTGACCAGGTGAGGAGGTCCCTTGCGATCTCGTACCATGTCAGAGAGTAGGTCCCTCCTTGCTTGGAGATGTACGCCAAAGCCGTGGTGTTGTCCGAGTTCACCTCCACCACTTTGCCTTGAAGGAGAGACCTGAAGCTTTTCCAGGTCAGACGTACTGCCAGTAGCTTCTTGCAGTAGAAATGCATTGTCCTTTGACTCGAGTTCCATAATCCCGAGCATTCCCTACCGTCTAATGTCGCACCCCAGCCTACGTCCGATGCGTCCGAGAAGAGAACGTGGTTGGGAGTCTGAACAGTCAGGGGAAGACCCTCTCTAAGGTTGATACAGTCCTTTCACCAAGTCAGACCAGACTTTATCTTTCCGGAAACCGGGATCGAGACCGCTTCTAGCGTCTTGTCCTTTTTCCAGTGAAAAGCTAGATGGTATAGAAGAGGACGGAGGTGTAGTCTTCCTAGTGACACAAATTGATCCACGGATGACAGTGTCCCTACCAGACTCATCCACAGCCTGACTGGGCAGCGTTCCTTCTTCAGCATCTTCTGGATGGATAGCAGGGCTGGGGGTTGATCGTCTTGTTCAGCAACGTCCTCATCAGAGGGTTCCTCATCCGAAACTGATGAGGAAACGGTAACGGAGTGGGCAACGTCTGACTCGCTGAATCCGGTCGCACTGGTGGATGCGTGACGGAGCCGGACGCAATATCATGGTACTGCTGCACAGTCTGTGAACTGTCAACAACCATGGGGACGCGAGGAAGTTCAGCGTCAACCCGAAACTGTCTAGACTGTCTGGGTTGTGCAGTCAACACCCTACCGGGTTGCTGAGGTTGACGCACTGCGTCACAACAAGTCACCTCTGCTGGTTGTTGAACGTCTTCCTAGTGACACACTGAACGTCAACAACCACCTCCGAGCGTCGCTTAACGTCAACGTGCGACTGGCAACCCACACTGGGTCGCATCGGTGGAGGAACCACCTCAACTGGCAGACGCGAGTAGGATACCTCAGCGTCAACAGGGCGCACAACCAACCGGTAGGAAGGTTGTTGGCCAGAAGGTTCTTCTCCGTATTAAGTCCTCTATCAAGGACACAAGCTTGGACTGCATGTCTTGCAGCAAAGCCCATTTAGGGTCTACGGGAGCAGGTGTGGGAACAGACGGGGTTAGCGACTGAGGCGGAACCATTTACCATCCCTGGAAGCCTTGTTATGTGTGACATAATAGTACAGCAAAACTTCAAAGGCTCGACAAAAGTTGAGAAGTTGACCTGTAAACAACTGGAGCGTCTCCTGGCTAGGCGTCTGGGCGAGTCTACCAGAATTGAGAAGTCTACCTGGGCAGAGGCATGAACTCCCAAGCTGAGAACTTCTCTCGTGTCCTATCAGACTCTCGCTCTATAAGCCAGTTAAAAAGAAGGGAAATCAAAAGGCTGTATCCCTAAAACTCCTCCTGGTGCAAAAACCAGTCGCCTAGCCAACGTAACGCTCTCTAGGAGAGCGAGAGAGCACTAGCTTAACAACAACGGCTTCGAAGTAGCTAGGCCTAGTGTAAGTTCTGACGTGAGGCGAACGAGGAGCAGCAGTTACAAGATCCGGACGAAGATCCTTAAAAAATCATCATGATTTAATTAAAGTCCATAGGAGGCTAAGCAGCTTAAGGCTCCTCTCCAAATGACAGAGTCCTCAAAGGAATATCAGTAGGAGGGAGAACAGCACTTTCTCATCTACAGGAACCTTGTCCGAGAAAAGCTAGGTTATCTCAGTGAGGGTCTCACTGGTGCATTAGCAGCAGACCAGAAGGCAACGTTATGTAACTGCTTGACAGTCTGTGAACTGTCAAAAACTGAACTGTCAACCACAACAGGTGCGTGAGGACATACAGCACTGGTGCATTAGCAGCAGAGCAGAAGGCAACGTTATGTAACTGCTTGACAGTCTGTGAACTGTCAAAAAACTGAACTGTCAACCACAACAGGTGCGTGAGGACATACAGCACTGGTGCATAAGTAGCAGACCAGAAGGCAACGTCATGTAACTGCTTGACAGTCTGTGAGCTGGCAACAACCATAGCTGTGTGGGGAAGCAAAGCCTCTACTCCTGACTGAATAGTCTGCTGCGGGCGAGTAGCGGTAACCACAGTGGGTTGCGGAGGTTGACGCACAGTGTCAAAATAAAGCAATTTAACTCCACCCTCCTGTTGTTGTGGTAACTCGCGAACGTCAACGGAGGGTAGCGTGCGTCTGTGAACGTCAACGTGCGGCTGGCAGGGTACACTGCGCATGGGAGGTGAAACTCTCACAGGCGGAGTGCGGGAGCAGGTAGCGTCAGCGTGTACTGTACGCACAACCGTGGTTGGTTGTAGGCTAATGGGTGCAGCGTCAACCTTCTCCGCACGATACTCCTGCATAAAAGATGCTAACTGTGTCTGCATAGACTGTAGCAAAGACCACTTAGGGTCTACAGCAGCAGGTGTGGCAACAGATGGTGTTACTGCCTGTTGCGGTACCACTTTGCCTCTCTTAGGAGGTGTGCAGTCATCGGAAGACTGCAGCGAGTCCGAACTGACCCAGTGGCTACACCTGGGCCGTTGGACTTGCGCGGAAGGGACCGACTTGCGCTTAATAAGCTGCGAGACCTTCGTCCAAGGTTTCTTACGAGAAACCTCTTCCGCAGACGAGAAGTAAATGGGCTCTCTCGTCTTTGTGTGGGTGGGGCGATCTTGGGTAGATACGCCCGAAACCACGGAGGGAAAACGTCTGTTCGTTGATCAAGGCCTGAGGAACCCATAAGTCGTTCGACATTACTTCTCCCCTGGGCTTGGGAGCTTGCAAGAGGTCCCGGACTAGGTGAACTACAGGCACGAACAGACGAACCCTCGGACGCAACACTGTAACACTTTGCGCATATCACTTTATCACTTTGATTTTCTGTTTTGCACTTATTTCACTGAAATCGAAAATGAAACTAGCAAAAACAGAAAACATATATAAAGATAAAGAATTCAGTGGCTGGAAAAGACTAAACACTAGTTCAAATAAACTACGTTTACAATCTCTCACCGCACATAGCCTGGGGACAAGAATAAAACTCTAGAAACGTTTTACCTTCTTCCCCGTACAGCGACTAGGGAGGAGAGTAACACGAGCACAACGTTACCCGCTTGAACGGAACGTTTTTCTCCTCTCTCTCTCCCTCCGTCTCTATCTCTCTCTCTCTTTCTCTCTTGATTTCGCACCTGAGAGAAGAGCCCAATTATATATCGTCAAAACATGTTATTTAGCTAAAGGAAAAAACTGAAAGGTTTTCCAAATAAAAAGTTCCTTTAATTTAGAATTTAAACCATTTAAGCTAAGAAAGAATGAACGAAACGTCAGAATCGATTTACTCTTACTGCAAAGTGAAACCGTGATACACTCTCTCTCTATCGTAACGATAGAGCGCATGTTGAACGTCCTGAACGTCAACAACTGCGTAGTCTAAAAAACTAAACGTTAGTTCATCTTTGAAAACAGTACGAGACTATCAAAGAAATTCTTTCATAAAACATTAAATTTAAAAAGTTTTAAATTCTTTAAAGGCTAAATACGATATAACGGGCTCAACGTAGATTAACTTCGGTTCCAAGTTAGGACCGCCTACTATCAGGAAAGGTCGCATATAAACAAAACATAAAAATCTATTCTTATATGTTTATAATAAATGGAAAGTTAATCGAAAAGGCCTAATAAAGGCGGAGAGATATAAAATATATAGATCTATAACGTGTTAAGCAAAATTACTAAAAACCTAAACACACTTCCGTCTAAGGGAAGGGTCGGCCATTTAAAAGTGAAAGAGAGTCCATACTCTCTTTGTCACCATAATTAAATCTATCCAAAACGAGTTCAAGTTTTGAGATGAAGATAAAACCCCTGCATAGCGAAAGCTCAAAACTGGAATAGTGTACTTCACCAAATAGTTGTGAAAACAAATCCAGTTAGTAACAGCGTATTTAGTAGGTCTTGCCAGTGGCACGACAGAGAGAAAATTGGTTCTGTGTTGACATGGAGTACTTGAGTACCTGCTCGACAGATGGCGCTGTTGATGTACACCCCCACCTGTATAGCGATCGCTGGCGTATTTTGTCCTTAGGTTTTTCTGTCGGGCAGCAGAGCTGACAGCTATATGATCACCGGCTAAGTTTAATATTGAAAAATGAAGCGAATACCGACTTGCCTCTCCAAAAGGTCGCGTCCATAATACTTTTAATGGATCTATTTTGCTTAAACGCTACTGAAGTTGCTATCGCTCTGACTTCATGAGCCTTGACTTTAAGTAAATTACGATCCTTCTCACTTAAATGAGAGTGTGCCTCCCGAATCAAAAGTCTAATAAAATAAGACCACGCATTCTTAGACATGGGCAAAGAGGGCTTTTTAACGGAACACCATAAAGCCTCTGAACAACCTCGTAGCGGTTTAGCTCTGGATAAATAAAATTTAAGAGCTCTAACGGGGCACAGCACTCTTTCAACTTCATTCCCCACAATCTCAGAAAGACTGGGGATATCAAATGATTTAGGCCAAGGACGAGACGGAAGTCCATTCTTGGCCAAAAAACCAAGTTGAAGAGCGCATACTGCTTTATTAGTGGAGAAGCCGATGTTCTTGCTAAAAGCATGTATCTCACTAACCCTTTTAGCCGAAGCCAAGCACACCAAAAAAAAGTGTCTTGAGGGTAAGATCCTTCAGGCAGGCTGAATTTAATGGGTCAAACCTGTCTGACATAAGGAACCGTAGGACCACGTCCAAGTTCCAAGCAGGAGACGAAATATGACGCTCCTTGGAAGTCTCGAAAGACTTAAACAGGTCTTGGAGATCTTTGTTATTAGAAAGATCCAAACCCCTATGCCTGAAAACAGAAGCTAACATGCTTCTGTACCCTTTAATGGTGGTTGCAGAGAGGGAACGACCGTTTCTCAGATAAAGCAGGAAATCCGCAATCTGCGCTGCAGAGGCACTTGGAAGAGGAAATAGAGGAGGACTTGCACCAGTCTCTAAATACCTCCCATTTCAACTGATAGATCTAGCCCTCGCGATCGCTCTAGCTGCCTCCTTCGAAAACCCTCGAGCTCAAGAGAGTCTTTCGATAGTCTGAAGGCAGTTAGACGAAGCGTGGGGAGGCTTTGATGAAATCTCTTTCCGTGAGGCTGTCGTAAGAGATCCATCCGCAACGGCAGACTTCTTGGAACGTCTACCAGCCATAGAAGTACCTCTGTGAACCACTCTCTCGCGGGCCAGCGTGGAGCAACCAACGTCAACCTGGTCCCTTCGTGAGAGGTGAACTTCTGCAGCACCTTGTTTAGGATCTTGAAAGGTGGAAAGGCATAAACGTCCAGGTGAGACCAGTCCAGCAGGAAAGCGTCTATGTGGGCTGCCTCTGGATCTGGAACTGGAAAGCAGTAAGTCGAGAGCCTCTTTGTCAGTGAAGTCGCAAAAAGATCTATGGTGGGTTGACCCCATGTCATCCATAGCTTCTCGCACACAGTCTTGTGCAACGTCCACTCCATGGAGATGACTTGTCCTCTTCTGCTGAGGCAGTCCGCCAAGACATTCATTTTTCCTTGCACAAATCTCGCCAAAGGAGGGATGTTACTTGCCTTAAATGGAGTTCCTTCTGATCCGTGGACCAAAGACCCGAGCATTCCAGACTGTCCAGTGGAGCTCCCTAACCCAAATCCGATGCATCTGAATACAACACATGGTTTGGGGTCTTGATCGCAAGAGAAAGACCTTCTCGAAGTCTGATGTTGCTGTCCCACCAAGTCAGACATGTCTAGACTGAGTTGGAGATTGGGAAAGAGATACTCTCTAAGCCCTTCTCCTTGTTCCAATGGTTTAGATGAAGTTGGAGAGGGCAAAGGTTGAGTCTTCCCAGAGAGATAAACTACTCCAGCGATGAAAGAGTTCCCACGAGGCTAGTTCAAACTCTTACAGAGCAACTGTTTTTCTCTTGCAAGTGAAGGACTTTTAACAGAGCTTGTTCCATTCTTGTGGGAGACGAAAAGGCCCGAAAAATCCGACACTGTATCTCCATTCCCAAATAAAGAATAGTCTGGGATGGGGTACTGTAAGTTACCACTTCTCTACGTTCACTATGAGACCTAGCTCCTTGGTTAGGTCTAATGTCCATTAGAGGCTCTCCAGACAGCGATTTAATGACGACGCCCTGATTAGCCAGTCGTCAAAATAAAGGGAGGCTCTGAATCCTCAAAAAATGTAGAAAGCTTGCTACATTTTGCAAGGGCCTTGTAAAAACAAGAGGAGCAGGAATGAGGCCGAAGCACAGTGCTCGAAATTGGTACATTACTTTCCCGTCCATAAACCGCAGATGTTGTTGAAAGATTGGATGAATCGGGATGTGGAAGTATGCATCCTGAATGTAGAGAGAGACCATCCAGTCGCCTTCCCTTACTGCTGCCAAGACAGATTTGGTAGTCTTCATCGTGAAGTTTGTCTTGACAATGAACACATTGAGCGCACTTACATCTTAAGTACTCCTGCAGTGAACGTGGCTGCCAGATCATTGGAGCCATCCCTGATAGCCTTGTTCCTGCAGTGAACGTGGCTGCCAGATCATTGGAGCCATCCCTGATAGCCTTGTTCATGCATGACATAATTGTACAGCAATACATTGACAGCTGGAGAGACCTTCTTACTTAAGGCTCCCAGGGATCAATACAACAAATAAAAACTTCAAACGCTCGAAAAAAAACTCCTAACAGGAGATGGTCTAGCTCTGAAGCAGACCATAAAATCTTGGAGCGTCTCATGGCTAGACGACGAGGAGAGTCCACTAGGCTTAAGAAGTCTCCCTGTGCAGAGGCAGGTACTCCCAAGCCGAGAACTTCTCCTCGAGCTTCTCCTGTGTCACACCAGACGCCCGAGCGAGAAGCTAATTAAGAAGGAGGAAAAGCAAAAGCAGACTTTCCTAAACTTCTCCTGGATTCCAACCAGTCTCCCAGTAAGAGCATGGCCCTCTTGGAAGAACAAGAGAGAACTGACTTCGTAAAAGTAGGAGTCGAAGAAAGTCATGCCAAGAGTAAACTCAGACGGCGGAGCAGCCGTTACAAAACGAGAAGGACAAAATTTCACTAAAGAAATTCATAATTAAAATACAAGGCATTGTTGGACCACCCTAGGTTACTTCTCTTCTGAATGACTCCCCAAAGGTACATTAGTTGAAAGGGGGTCATCAACTTCTTCAGAAGGCACATCATCTGATAAATCTAAAGTCTTGCGAGAAGGAGATTTATATTCAGAATGACGTGAAGGAAAAGTCTGACAGGCTACATCAACTTGTATATGAACAGAAGTTAAAGTTGGAGGGTCGATGTCACGTTGTGACTGCAGAGAATGTTATTCTACTACACGTCGTGACAGAAGTAACTGACGTTCAAACGTCCCGTAGTAACAGCGGTGACTGCTGTTCGATGCTATATCATGACTACGATGACTGACCCTTGACGTCACGTCATGTCTACGGTGTCTACCGCTCAACGTCACGTCGTGTCTGCGATGTCTGCAGCTCAACGTCACGCTGTGACTGCGGTGGCTGACGTTCAAAGCGATCAAAGTTACATCGAGATTCATGCTCCGCATCTCGCTTAACAGCAAAGCTGTCACTAGAGATAACATCAGCGTGGCGTAACAAAGCTCGTCTAGAAGGTTGAAGACCCGAATCACGTATCCCAGAACCGTGACGTACAAAAAGCAAAGGATCCTTTCGCACAGGAACAGGATCGAAAGCTTCTATTGAAGAAGAAAGCTTTAACAGCATATCTTGCAAAACACTTAACTTCGGATCAACCTGTGACTGCCGTGGCTGACGTTCAAACGTCACGTAGTAAACAGCAGTGACTGCTGATCGATGCTATTTCGAGACTACGGTGACTGACACTCGACGTCACGTTGTGTCTACGGTGTCTACCGCTCAACGTCACGTCGAGTCTGTGGCAGAAACGTCTGTACATGAACGTCATCGCTATGAACGGGACTCTTATTATGACTACAGCTAGGACGTTGAACTTGTTCTGAAGGAACTAATAAACGTTTCAACCGTCTCGAAACTTTACGCCCAGGCTTTTAAAGAGACGAATCATCGGAAGACGAGGAGAAACTTCGTCTCTCCTGTCTTATGGCATGGACGTGCTTGCCGAGCAACGTCTGATACCTTTGAGAGAACGTCTGTTCGTTGGTTTACACTCCTCACTCCCTTAGGTCCTACGACATTCCTTCTCCCTGGTGCAGGGGAGCCTGAAAGAGGTCTCAGACTAGGCAAGTGACAAGCACGAACAAACGAACCCTCCGCAACACAGAACATGTTTTTTGCACTTACTTCACTGATATCGCATTTTTTAATAATTTCACATTAAACATGAATAAAACTGATTTCTACCTGAAGCACGCAATTCTCCCTTAAATCAAAAGGTTAGAATTGCGAAATGAGTCGTATAATGTAAGCACATTAGTACAAAATGAAACACACATGCAAAAATCAATAAACATATACATATATATCGAATAAAACGGAAATATATAAAGTTAAAAAGATCAGTGACTGGGGAGGAGACTAAACACTAGTTCACTAAGGACTACGTTTTCAATCTCTCACCGTACAGTGCCTTGGGACGAGAATAAAAAATAAAACGTTTTATCCTCTCTCCCCGTACAGAGACTTGGGACGAGAGTAAAAAACTGAATCGAGAACAACGTTACTCGCTCCCAAACTCCTTGTACAGAGACTTGGGACGAGAATAAAGATCGGATCGTTCTCTCTTTCTCTCTTGCCACTCACAAGAGAATGGCCCACTCACCCTTCGTCAATAACAGGTTATTTGACTAAAGGAAAAAACTGAAAGGACTAAGAAATTGAAAAATGTTATTTTCATTAGTAAAATAAATTTTTGAATATACTTACCCGATAATCATGTAGCTGTCAACTCTGTTGCCGACAGAAATCTACGGTCGGGATACGCCAGCGATCGCTATACAGGTGGGGGTGAACACCACAGCGCCATCTGTGGTCAGGTACACCACCTCAATTTTTTCCTTGGTCCACTGGTTCTCTATGGGGAGGAAGGGTGGGTCAATTAAATCATGATTATCGGGTAAGTATATTCAAAAATTTATTTTACTAATGAAAATAACATTTTTCAATATTAATCTTACCCGATAATCATGTAGCTGATTCACACCCAGGGTGGTGGGTGGAGACCAGCATACATGTTAACAAAGAAGCTAAGTATCCCGTATTTTATTTTATTAGTTATTCAAAAATAACATAAAATAAATAAGTACCTGGTAAGGAAGACGACTTGAACCATTACTCTGCCTTTATTAAGTACGTCTTTCTTACTGAGCGTAGCGGTCCTCTTAGGATGCTGAACGACTCTTAGGTGCTGAAGTATAAAGGGCTGCAACCCATACTAAAGGACCTCATCACAACCTTTAACCTCGGCGCTTCTCAAGAAAGAATTGACCACCCGCCAAATCAACAAGGATGTGGAAGGCTTCTTAGCCGACCGTACAACCCATAAAAAGTATTCAAGAGAAAGGTTAAAAAGGTTATGGGATTATGGGAATGTAGTGGCTGAGCCCCCGCCTACTACTGCATTCGTTGCTACGAATGGTCCCAGGGTGTAGCAGTTCTCGTAAAGAGACTGGACATCTTTGAGATAGAATGATGCGAACACTGACTTGCTTCTCCAATAGGTTGCATCCATAACACTCTGCAGAGAACGGTTCTGTTTGAGGGCCACTGAAGTAGCCACAGCTCTCACTTCATGTGTCCTTACCTTCAGCAAAGCAAGGTCTTCTTCCTTCAGATGAGAATGTGCTTCCCTAATCAGGAGCCTGAATAGGTAAGAAACTGAGTTCTTAGACCTTGGAAGAGAAGGCTTCTTGATAGCACACCATAAGGCTTCTGATTGTCCTCGTAAAGGTTATGACCTTTTTAGATAGTACCTAAGAGCTCTAACTGGGCAAAGTACTCTCTCCAGTTCGTCCCCCACCAAGTTGGACAGGCTTGGGATCTCGAACGACTTAGGCCAAGGACGTGAAGGAAGCTCGTTTTAGCAAAAAACCGAGCTGCAAGGAACATGTAGCCGTTTCAGATGTGAAAACTATGTTCCTGCTGAAGGCGTGGATCTCACTTACTCTTTTAGCTGTTGTCAAGCACACGAGGAAAAGAGTTTTTAATGTGAGGTCCTTAAAAGAGGCTGATTGGAGAGGTTCAAATCTTGATGACATAAGGAACCTTAGGACCACGTCTAGATTCCAGCCTGGAGTGGACAACCGACGTTCCTTTGAGGTCTTAAAAGACCTAAGGAGGTCCTGTAGATCTTTGTTGGTGGAAAGATCCAAGCCTCTGTGGCGGAAAACCGCTGCCAACATACTTCTGTAACCCTTAATCGTAGGAGCTGAAAGGGATCTTACGTTCCTTAGATGTAACAGGAAGTCAGCAATCTGGGTTACAGTGGTACTGGATGAGGAAACTGCATTGGCCTTGTACCAGCTTCGGAAGACTTCCCCTTTAGACTGATAGACTCTGAGAGTGGATGTCCTCCTTGCTCTGGCAATCGCTCTGGCTGCCTCCTTCGAAAAGCCCCTAGCTCTTGAGAGTCTTTCGAAAGTCTGAAGGCAGTCAGACGAAGAGCGTGGAGGTTTGGATGTACCTTCTTTACGTGAGGTAGACGTAGAAGGTCCACTCCTAGAGGAAGAGTCCTGGGAATGTCGACCAGCCATTGCAGTACCTCTATGAACCATTCTCTCGCGGGCCAGAGCGGAGCCAACCAACGTCAGCCGTGTCCCTTTGCGAGAAGCGAACTTCTGAAGTACCCTGTTGACAATCTTGAACGGCGGGAATGCATATAGGTCGAGATGGGACCAATCCAGCAGAAAAGCATCCACGTGAACTGCTGCTGGGTCTGGAATCGGAGAACAATACAACGGGAGCCTCTAGGTTATCGAGGTAGCGAACAGATCTATGGTTGGCTGACCCCACAGGGCCCAAAGTCTGCTGCAAACATTCTTGTGAAGGGTCCACTCTGTGGGGATGACCTGACCCTTCCGGCTAAGGCGATCTGCCATGACATTCATATCGCCCTGAATGAACCTCGTTACCAGCGTGAGCTTTCGATCTTTTAACCAGATGAGGAGGTCCCTTGCGATCTAGAACAACTTCCACGAATGAGTCCCTCCCTGCTTGGAGATGTAAGCCAAGGCTGTGGTGTTGTAAGAGTCCACCTCCACCACATTGTTTAAGCTGGAGGGACTTGAAGTTTATCAAGGCCAGATGAACCGCCAACAGCTCCTTGCAATAGATGTGAAGTGTCCTTAGCTCCTGATTCCATGTTCCCGAGCATTCCTGTCCGTCCAAAGTCGCACCCCAGCCCGTGTCTGATGCGTCAGAGAAGAGACGGCGGTCGGGTTTCTGAACAGCCAAAGGTAGACTTCCTTGAGAAGAAAGCTGTTCTTTCAACACGTGAGAGTAGACCTCCTCTCTTCGGAAACAGGAACTGAGATCGTCTCTAGCGTCATGTCCTTTATCCAGTGAGCCGCTAGATGATACTGAAGGGGGGGAGGTGGGGTCTCCCTAACTCGATGAACAGGGCCAGCGATGAAAGTGTCCCTGTTAGACTCATCCACTACCTGACTGAGCATCGGTTCCTTCTCAGCATGCTCTGGATGCAATCTAGGGCTTAGTATATCTTTGGGGCCGACGGAAAAGCCCGAAAAGCTCGACTCGGAAGATCCATACCCAGGTAGACAATGGTCTGGGATGGGACGAGCTGGGACTCCTCAAAATTGACCAGGAGGCCCAGTTCCTTGGTCAGATCCATAGTCCATCTGAGAATCTCCAGACAGCGACGACTTGTGGGAGCTCTTAAAAGCTAGTCGTCTGACGGAGCCGGACACAAGATCATGGTACTGCTGCACAGTCTGTGAACTGTCAACCATGGGGAAGCGAGGAAGTACAGTGACAACCCGAAGCTGTCTAGACTGTCTGGGTCGTACAGACAACTCCTTATCGGGTTGCTGAGGTTGCCGCACTGCGTCACAACAAGTCACTTCTGCTGGTTGTTGAACGTCTTCCCAGTGACACACTGACTCCGTAAACAAAAAATCCTCTAACAAGGACTAAGCTTGGACTGCATGTCTTGCAACACAGCTCAAGGTCTATGGGAGCAGGTGTGGTAACAGACGGGGTTAGCGACTTAAGTGGAACCATTACCCTCCCTGGAAGCATGCTATGCTTAAAAAAAAGTCCATAGGAGGCTAAGCAGCTAAAGGCTCCTCTCCAAATGACAGAGTCCTCAAGGGAAAATCAGAAGGAGGGAGAATAGCACTTTCTCATCTACAGGAACCATATCCGAGAAAAGCTAAGTTCTCTCAGTGAGGGTTTCACTGGTGCAAAAGCAGCAGACTAGAAGGCAACGTTATGAAACTGCTTGACAGTCTAGTGAGTTGGCAACAACCAAAGATGTGTGACTGAGAAGCATGCGGTAAGGTATGCAGAGCATGCTGTATGCAGAGCATGCTGTATGTAGAGCATGCTGTAAGGTAAGCAGAGCATGTTGCATGACGTGCGGCTTATGCTGCATGGGATGAGGCTCATGCTGCATGGGATGAGGCTCATGCTGCATGGGATGAGGCTCATGCTGCATGGTATGAGACTCATGCTGCATGGGATGAGGCTCAAGCTGCAAGGGATGAGGCTTATGCCGCATGCGTTGAGGAGGATGCCGCATAGTATGAGGCTCCTGCCTCATGGGTTGATGCGGTTGCCGCATAGCATGAGGCTCCTGCCTCATGGTTTGAGGAGGATGCCGCATAGCATGAGGCTCCTCATAGCATGAGACTCCTGCCTCATGGGTTGAGGAGGATGCCGCATAGCATGAGGCTCCTGCCTCATGGGTTGAGGAGGATGCCGCATAGCATGAGGCTGCCTCATGGGTAGAGGAGGATGTCGCATAGCATGAGGCTCCTGCCTCATGGGTTGAGGAGGATGCCGCATAGCATGAGGCTCCTGCCTCATGGTTTGAGGAGGATGCCGCATAGCATGAGGCTCCTGAGAGGTTCCTGCCTCAAGAGTTGCGTCTGCCTCAAGGGTTGAGGAGGTAGCTGCGCAGAGAGAGGCTCATGCTGTGAAGAATGCGGTTGCTGCATGCGTTGAGGCGGCTGCCTCATAGCATGAGGTTCCTCAAGAGTTGAGGCTCTTGCCTCAAGAGTTGAGGTTCTTGCCTCAAGAGTGGAGGTGGCTGCCGCAAGAGTTGAGGTTGCTGCCTCAAGGATGGTGGAGGTTGCCGCAACGCAAGAGGTTGCTGCCTCGAGGATGGAGGAGGTTGTCGCAACACATGAAGCTCCTGCCTCAAGGGTAG